>NC_034414.1:37881725-37910137 GCF_002078875.1 Numida meleagris
AAGAAAGAAAGAAAGGAAGAAAAAGCTAAATGACTGCTTTTGATTTCATGAAAATCTTTAAAGAAAGATTTGAAGATCCTGTAACAATGACCTCAGAAAACAAAACGTTCCATTAATCCTCAGCTGGAAACTAGAAAAATTTCTCCACTCACAGAAGACTTTTAAAGATATTTTGCTTAAGTTCTCCAGGCAGTCTATGCTAACATGGTTGATCTGCTCAGCTACTGAACCCTAAGAGTGATGTTGTCATGCAGTATTTCCAAGGGACTACTTCCGTGTTTCCTTATCATGTTCTGCACATCTTCCACACACCCACTTAGTCAAGTCTTTGTAGCAGTACATGGCCTTAGAGATAAAACTAATTGATTTATTGATTTACTGAATGCCTACTGACAAGTAAAATGGGCTTGCTGAAATATGACTGAAAAGACAGAGCTTCATACAGAATTCAAAGATAATTACTATTTATAAAATTATATATATATAACATGATAGGTTACAAGTAGGGTTATGTCTTTGCTGGACGATAAGTTGCAATTTGCTGTTCAAGGCCAAACTGAGTAAGAGTGCAATAAATAAAAACCAAAGTACAACATGTTGGCCATACCACATTTCCCCGTTTTTCTTAGCCTATATGCTAATGGAGTAAGCAGCTACTGAGAAGGGAAGTTGTGCACTGCTTCTTCCAAAGAGATAGCCATATAAAGCAAGAACAAGACATCTCTCTGAGAACAAACTTGACCTTAAGGGTTTGTAGAAGAGAATTTCCAGTTTCATTACATGCACAGCAGTTTTTAGGTTCTTTTTTTTCTTTTTATTTTTTCTGTTTTGAGACTCTCTTGAAAATGCAAATAGCCATCCTGCCTACCAGCTAAGAGATATATCACCTACCAACTCCACTACTTGTTAGAGACCACAAGATGCCAACTTGTCATTGGAACTGTTTGCAGAAACCACAGGCTCATAATCAACAAACATTGCTGCTTTTGTTACAAGAAGTGTTCACTATGACACTGTGGGCCAGGAAAAGGGCAAATGGGGATAGTCAGTCAAAGGGGAATGGCTCATGGATGCATACGGAGTGAGCAAAATTATGAAAACTGGTAGGAAGGAAAAGGGTGTGGTCCAAAGAACACAAAATATATGGAGCAGATTGCGCCTTCAGACAATCATCGGTCAAAATATGAGCGATGTATCATTGCTTCTGCTCTTTGCATGTCGCCTCTAATACCCATAACCAAACACTGCAATTCTGAAATTTCCCTTCTTTCTCTACTATTTATTGAATGGATAGTCATAATGTAGACATAAATGATATCTGAATTACTATATGGTAAAGATTTATTGTACTTTAGTATATCAAATTACAATGCTTAAAGTCATCAGCTTCCATTAATAGTAAAAGCAGCTTAGAAAATATATTAGAATCTGATGTTTTAACTTGACATGAGAAACTTCTGTAGAAATTTCTATCCTGAACAATAAATATCACAACAAGGTATGCAGTTTTAAGAGGTCTCCTACATCTACACCACATCTCATCTCTTCTTAATTTCAACTGGCATCTTTAATATGTCTTAAAGTATTTTTTAGGATCAAAGACACTCCAATCACCATTGTGTTCAACATTCTTCAGCATTCCTCCCTCCCTACCACTGGACTACATGCGTGCACAAGTGTAGCTTTCCTAAAATATGCAGAGGAAACATGATATGACTTGAGGAACTAATTATCTTTTAAGGAATATGTGAAGTGAGAAAGGTTCAATTTCTACACCACTGTTATAAATTACTTCGGAAGAATAAGAAGAATGATCAGAAAAGTAATGTGTTTCCAGATCTGGTCATAAAATGGCCTCCAAGTAGCCTGTAAACTTTCTGCCCAGATCAGGACTGTGTACTAAAAAGCACTTTAGCTGCTTCGTCTCTTGTAATTCTGTCACTGCCTGGAGAGCTATGAATTTGTGGAGTTCCAATGAATATCTTGAAGAAGCTCTTCTATGTGGATGATATGGACAATTGTAAACATCAATTAAACAGGACTTGCTGCCTCCAAAAGTGGAAAACTTCTCTAAAAGATGAACACCAAAAGATATGCCAATGGATATATTTTGAATAAACATAGGCTAAAAAGTGGGAACAATCCTAACTCTGTACCTAGATTGTATCTAGATATGAAAGTGCCTAGAACTGCTCATCTACCGTTATAGACTAAGCTGTGCTATAAATAAGGAATAAAATTCTGAAAAATGCAGAGGAACAAATCAGTTTCCTATATTCTCACTTTGTAAATGTAAGAAAATTAAACCATTTTCTAAAAACAAACCAACAAAACAACTAGCCAGCAGATCTACTCGTATTTATGAAGCTAAATCAAGAAGCACTTTCAAAAACTCAACCATAAATCCATTCTTTTTAGCAGAAACAAGACCTAATTAGAGTTTTAAGAAGCCTTACAAAAAAAAAAAAAAGTCACAGTGTTAAAAGCATCCACCAGTTGTTTCAACTATAAAACCAGAAGCCCTAGGAAGTCTATATATGATCTTTTGAATGATTTCATACATGCATATATACACATACACACTCCTTGTCTTCCCTCTAACTATAAGAAATAGAGAGGATAAAGGCTTATAGGAAGAAACAATGAACGTAGCACAAATTCACATCTTCATATTTCTTGTTCTTCTTGTTATACACTTATGTGTTACTTAACAAAACATAAATCTATAGGTTGACATATGCCATAGAGTTTAGATACCAATTTAACACCTCCGCATAAAGTTAGAGAGGAGAATTTATTATTTCTAGAAAGAGTAGTCAAAAGTCTTTGAGGATTAATTTCATGCTGTGGGTTAAATTTCACTCTCACGATAGGCCAACTATTGCCTGGGGCTCTACAGATAATGAACCTGCCAAGGGATTAGCAAGGAAACACTTGTGTTATTATAAATCGTGTACACTTCCCTTCTAACCAACTTCATCCTTCATGACATTAACAAATTACACTCTGTCCATGTTTCAATATAATGCAAGGCTGTGAATGACCCTGTACCAACAGTACATTAGATAAGATCTTCTCAAGGCATAAATAGCTAATAAATTTGATTGAAAGATCCAGACCTCTTGAAGTGAGGACATAAAACTATAAGACTTGTTTTGTTAGATCTCTACAAGAAGAAGAGAAACATTTGTATGTAAAATCTGTAGAGAGTATCAGCTGATATAGTGTAAAATCACTTATGGAGAAATGTGTACAAATTAATTAAATGCAACACTGAAACAGAGAAAATCTTAGGGATAATTAATCTACTATAAATAACTATGGAAAGATGTTTATCACTTGGCATCACTGTTAAAAAATGGATTTACTAAAGAACTACAACATAATTTATCATATTTATATTGTTTTTAATAATGATTTTATGCTTAAGATCAGTTAGAAAGTTACTGATGCAAATCTAGATATTTTGTGTATTTGATCCTTTTCTCCTTTCTTTTCTTGCAAAACTTCACACTTTTGCTCTTTTTCCTGTAGAAAATAAGTCAGATTCTAGACAATACATGTTCAGCTTGACTGATATGCATAGTGAAATTGCATAACATTAAAATGTAAAAGTAGAAATGTGGCATCATGAACTGAATCTTGAACAATCTTTACACACGCGCTCCCTTTTACTCCTCTTGTCAAATGGCCTGGGCAGGACCCCTTGCTAACATTCCCTTAAATACTCTGAGATAATATGATCTGACAAGTTGTCCCTGGATCTGAAAAGTGTGAGTTTATTATGCTGGAAAATTTTTGTCTATTCACCCTCAAGCATGCAACCAGTGAGCTATGCAATCTTGCTATAGTTGCAGCCTGCTGCAATTTGGGGAACAGCCTGCACCCACCTCTCCCTTCCTCCATGAATCACTCTGAGCTCTGCCAGATGACTTGGACTGGCCGCACAGCTGCAATTGTTCTCATGTGACCAAAACAAAGAGAAATTTTGCAATTGTTCTCTCATAATGTATCAGTATGATTTTCTTATACTGCTTCGGCAAGAGTGTAGTTGCTGCATTTTCCTCAGCTTTCTAACAGGACAGGAAGTAATACCATTGTTTTAGGAGGCTGATAATACAGAGTAATAGATGCCTCAATTTTGAGAACTTGCCATTCTGAGTCTTGGCATTATGTTATGCATGGCAGCTGAGCTCGCTCTGCATCCGAGTCGGAATAGGCCTATTAAAGTGGCAACTAAACATTATCATAAAGGAATACTTGGATAGTCTAATGAGTTCTGTGGCAGCTCAAAGAGCACTCCATATTTTCCAGGATTTGAGGTGCTACAGACTGGACTGCTAGGATTCAGGTGGCCTTTTTTGGGAAGACAGAAATGTGCCATTAACATTTCACACTTTCCGCTCAGGATATGATTTGGTGAATGGTTCCACTAATGGCAAAGCCAAATGAAGAAGTTCTTATCTCTATCACTGTTGTCAGACTTTCTGTTTTGCTGATGCAAACAGTTATGAGGCCATGCAGCAGAGCAAAAACTTTGTGTTATTTTTCACCATTAAGCTGCTCTTGGGTACCTACATACAGTTCACACCAAAATTAACATAGTTTTGCTGTAAATATTTTCATTTTTTCTGATGCAGTCTGTTCTGTTTTATTCTAGAGTATTTCATAGATGTTCAGCGTAGTGTGAGATCTCAGCAAGTGCTATGTTTGTAGCAGAAAGTGATGCCTTCATCTACAGGAGTTGAAAGAAAACAGAGCAAGCTAAGGACTGCATTCAAGTGAAGAGGAGACAAACTGGAGAGGAATAACCTGGGAGTTGAACAAGGCAAAGAACAAGAGAGAGTACAGAACAGGTGAGATACATGTGGACAGATCTGATGGAAAAAAAAAAAGCCACTAGTGGTGAGTGGAAAATGAGACAGAATGTTGCAGCTAGAAACTGAAAAGAAGGGTAAGGAGAAATGGGAGGCTGGCAGCAGAAGTAGAGGGGAACGCAGGAAGAGAGAAATTATCAGGGCCTCAAGAGCCTGCAATAATTTGTGCACATGCCTTATGATACATTCCTTAAACAAAAACCTTTTCAGCATTTCCACTGAATGGAATTGTTTCATAAAAATATATGTTTTTTACATCTCTGTAGCTTGTTTTTGGAAGTGGTAAGTTTTTCCTGTGAAAACTCTTTGAGGAAAATTTCACCTTTAAAAATCTCCTCAAAATATAATTTTTGAGGCAGATTTGTGGTAATAAAAATGTGCAAGAAGACATTTATATTCTGAGGTCCCTTCATTAATTTCACAGGATAAATGAGAATCTGCAAATGAATCAGCTCGCATTAGCAACAATGATGTTGAAGTTGGTGTATAACATGCAGAAGAAATTAAATATTGTCATGTGGCCCATGTTACTGAAGAGACACATTATTATGGATTGTGCAACTTGTAGTTTTCTGAAAGCTAAAGACTTTAAATCCAGACATATTAAGTTCACTTAGAATGTAACAGTGCAGTATATTTCTCAGTTGTTTTTTACTAGAATAACAAATCTTAAGTCAGTTTAAAACAATTTCATGCTACACTTCTAATCATAGAATAGTATACATTCTACTTTGCTTTAAATAATCTATATATGTTCACATCTGTTGCATATTACTTGTTGCCTCTTTGCCCCCTTCCCTGAAGGGAGCTTCTTGTTTTGGCAACATGTTAGTGTCTTTACTTCTGGCTAACTCTTGATTTATAAAGGAATAATTGCAAAAATAATGTAAATTTACTTCTAATTTTGATATTTCCACTTCCTCTCCATTGACTAGGAATTGTTACTCTTAGCATAGACAGGAGAAATTAAAAAAAATCCTACTAACAAATGGAGCAAGGGAAAGAAGAGATCAGTCTAATTGCTAAACACCACCTGCTTATATTACCTTAGTTTGTCCTAAAGAAAATCAAGCTGAGTGTGAGGGATAAGAACTGTTATCTTTGTAAGAGATTTGCGAAGTAGTTGTTAACAGACTACACTAATGTCTTGGACCACTTTTTGCTATTTATTGACCATGAACTTCCTACTAATATATGGCATGTACAGGTGAGGTCTGTTGGGAAATGCTTCCAGCAGACAACCAAGTGGCAAAGATTTTCATTATCAGATGACTACTCAGTGATACTCATCTCTACCCGAATAGGCACTATAACGTAAGAAACACATTGAATTCTACACAACTTTTATGATCTGTATACACTAAAAGCAGTAACTAAAAAGAAACTGAATAGAAAAGTTAATGATCTGTAATCAAAATTAGTTACTTAATCTTACGTGCCTGGTAGTAATGACAATCTGCCTAGTAAACACTTTTTTGTCAGATTTGTTCAGATTTACCATTAGCCTAAACTGTAAAAGAGAAGAGATACGTATTGCTTGACAAGCTGAATTAATGTGTCTATCAGTATTAACCCCATACTACACAGTGACATCTCTCCAGTAGATAACTTGCCTTTGAGACTAACACATCTTCACTTACTACTTCACCCCTTTTTGGCTAAGTTCTGAAATGCCAGCAGATACAAATTACTTCGCCTTCAAAATAATTTAAAGCCTGCTGTAATACAGACCCCTAAACACAGCGCGCAAGGTCTTGTCAAAATGCAAAATCAGCAGTGTCAGGAGGCAGAGCTTGCTGTCTTGCAATCTGATCCTTCCACACACCATAATCTCCATTTTACTTTGCCTAATGAGGTAGGAGTTAAAACAGTTGACCTGATCAAATTCAGATGGCAGCCCTAAAGGATGAGCCCCCTGCTGCACTCTTGTCCCGACACCCTTTGTTACCTCCAAGTGAGCTGAGACCAGGCTGTGAACCATGTAAATAGGAGGTTTCCAGGTTAATGAAAAGCTGCAACACCATTCTAAATCGGGACAGAAGGTTATGCCTTTCTAATCCAAAGAAACTTTCATGAACCTCAGTAATAAAGTTTAACGAATGCTGGTCATTTTGAACCTTGCAAATAGAGACTGGACAAGGGGTAATAGCTTCCTTATAAAATTTCCCCTCTCTATAGTAACTGCTCAGCACATATCATTAAAGCAACATGAATTTGTTTTCTTATGAAAAAAATCAAATGTATCAGTTAAAAAAGGGTGTATTCAGAAAAGGCAGTTAATGTTTCTTATGAACTGATGTTTTTATTAGGCGATGGCATGTTTGCCATTTCATTTCATTACTTATCTGCCAAGGAGTTTCTTTCAACACCAAATCAGAATCTACACGCTACAATCATGTAACACATTCAACTTCAGTCCATGTGCTCCAGCTGCTGACACAGATAAATCTTTAAAGGTTGGCAAAGCATAAAGATGGTCTACATTATTTTTCAGAGTGTGTTGTAATGTGCAGCCTTTTACACAAATGAGATAACTGGATTCACCAGTTATACTTCTGCTTGTTACCTTAAAGACAAAACTGAGAAAATCCCATGTTTGATGGTATGTCTATGGTGCCTACATAGAACTACAGAGGGTCAAGGCATATGAATTTCAGTTTACTGACTGCATGGCTCTTTATTCAAATTTGAGTATGGCGGGGAGGGCAATCTCAGACACGATGTCAAAAGATCATTTTGATAAATTAAGTGGATAAGATATGCATAAGAATGCCTCATTTTGTCTCTGGAGTTTAATTAATATGTTGGAATACATTTCCTGGTACAGGATGTCTGATTTGTTTTAGCCTTTAAAGTGTTCCATATTATGAAAACATGCATTTTAACACACACAGAAAATATTAAACTGGATAGCAAGAAAATGATGCCTCTATGGATGAAAACTACATGTGTGGTTTATGGTTACATAGGCTTAACTCAACTGAAAATTTATTTTAATTTATCTGTTTTGAAGAAAAGTGTGACAAATTTTACATTTGTCATGTTTTGGGCTTATCTCCAGGGTGGCTATTCATTTGTTACTTAGTATACATTATTTTTTTGTGTGTTCAGATTTCATTAGATTGTATTTTTAGCCCCCTTTTCCATTCCTCAACTTAGGCATTCACAACACCACTTTTCCTACATTCCAGTAATCCGTTCTGAAGCCATTCATCAGGATTTCAGAAGCTGCTCTTGAAAAATTAGATACATGTGCTTAGTGTAAATGAGAATGCAATGATTTATGACACAGGTCATTCTGAAAACCCATGAGTTCTTCTCCAGTGACGTGCCAGAAATCACAACTATTACCATTGGGCTGTGATCTGTTTATTATACAGCTTACAGGTGGTGTGTGATGTCTAATTCATTTTTAATGTGTTACATTTTTTTCTGGTTGATTTTTGAAAACAAGATTTACGGTTGTTAAGAGTTTGACTAGAACAGTAAACTACTGGTTTAGTTAATACTTTTTAAAGTGGATTGATTAAACTATCAGCCTGTTTGCACTCAGTGTTTGAGGTATGAAGGCAGTGTTGTGTTAATTGTAACTACAGCAGTCAGCAGTTCTATAAATCATATGTTATGCATCTCTTGAGTGAAAAACATGGATGATCAATCTGGCTGGCAGAAAAGAAAAACTACTCATTGGTTCTCTTCAGTTTACAAAGGGGAGATGAGGGAATCACAACAGAACAAAGGCCTTTCCCAAATTCCATGGTCTCAGTCACATGCTGAGATCACAGTCACATGAGGGATCTTAGCAAGCGGGTCAAAGCAGGTTCCTGACCTTACATCTGACAGAGCCTCAGCATTGCATTTGCTGCAAAGTTCTTAGCTCCTGCTCATCCTCCTGTTGGTGATATGAGAGCAACAAGTAAGCACTGTCTGATCAGTACAAATTTACCCAGTGGCGATAGTTAGAAATTACAGATACTGAGATTTGCCATGACACTCACAATGGCTAACAAGACAATGGGGTCATTTTCTGCTTTAGAGTTGGCGCAACTTCTAACCACTGGTTAAAGGTAACCTTATAGAATATATCAGCTAATTGGTTTCCAGTATAGATGCACTTCTACATATTCAGCTATTCACCACAAACATTCAAGCAGAGAGCATCTCTGCCATTGCCAGTATGGGAACTAAGCAATATCTAGCAAGTCCCACTTAATGGGACGGGGAAAGTTCTTAGGCCTACCCCAGACAACCCAGTGGTACAGAAGAGTTCTGCCTTCATAACGAGTTAGAATCTTGCCCAAACTCCTGCAACTATGCACAGCCTGTTTTGAATCAGATATACGCTAAAGCAGAAATCTTGCATACATTTTAAGTACTTAAGAATGACTCATCTTATTTAGTTTCAGTCATCTTTCATTTAAGCACCCACCTTACATCAGTCACATGGGCTCCCTACAAAGTCAGTGCAGAGACTTGCACATCCATCTCACCAAATCCTAAACTGTGTATCAAGGACAGATGGAATGAAATGTCCTACATAACTGTTTTTCTCTTTCCCTTAAATATAGATAGAGCTCTCTACCTTTGCTATGCTGCCCATATTCTAGCAAGTGCCCTAAAAGAAGGGGCATGCACTTGTTAATAGTTTGCTTTTTTAGGTGCCCTTTCTTCTTTTTTTTTTTTTTAAATCAACAGATATTGCATACGAAAATGCAACCAACTTTTCACAGTAGAGAACAAGTCACTTAAACTTGCCAGCAGACTATAACCAAGTGTCTCTCTGTTTTCTGCACAGATTCCCATAATCATATCCTCAGGGAAGAGCAACCTGACATCCAGCAGGTGCCCAAATATTTTGTGGAAGTCACCACAGGAGCAGTAATGGTGAACTTTGGATAGGAGGCTCCCTTTGTCTGCTCTCTTTCTCCACAAGATTGCAGTGTCTGGGAAGGTTGTACTCTCTGGAAATGTGATGTAATTCAGCCTCTGAGGGATTCTGAGGAAAAGTGGAAAATGTCTAGGACAGAGATAATGCATAGAAGGAAGTTCAAAGATGCCAGTCTCAGCACCTCAGTGTCTTGAGCAGCCACAAACATATACATGAAGAGGAAGTTAACCATATCCTTGATACATAACCACTGGACTTGTCCACAATCTAAAATATCTTGCAAAAGAGATAAAATAACAAAGTGCTCACTGAAAAAAGCAACGAAATCAGTCTCCAGTGTGTATTTTACACTGTTTAATCCAGGAAGAGCACCTATAAAATATAAAATTGCAAAAATTTTGCTCACTAAAACCTGAAAACAAATATGCTCATTCAATTAAAAATTAGTATCAGAATCACCTGAATCTTGCAAATGCACAAGAGACAAATACAACAACAGAGAATAAAATAATTTCAAGGTCTTGGACTACGATACTATGAAGACTATGAGACTACCTGTTAATTGTAATCATGGCTGTACCTAGCACTGATGTACCAAGAAGGCTCTAGTTTCTGCGCTTCTGTTATGGAAGGGATTATACCTTCATGAAATGTACAAAGGAGAGAAATCAGGGGCAGAAGCCTGTTGTTTTGTTTGTGCAATAGCACATGGAGAATGAAGCCATGTAGGAGCACAAGACACCCCCTGCAGAGGTGGTAATATTTCAGGGCACCCTGGCAGGTCCTAGTGGTTATGGTGTGAGGTGTGGCTTTCATATGGAATGCCTGAAAGATGTCTTAAAATGTGAGAAAAAAAAAGTGTTTCCTAGTGAACTGCATGAGCAAGTGCAACTACTGCTTTGTGTGTGTTAGTGGCTCACCTTGTGCTTGATCAATGGGATTGTCATTTTGCAATAGCTTCAGATTAGAGGTTAGAAAAATTAGCTCTATCTGTAAGACACAATTTAAAAAATAATATTTTTGGCTCTTGCAGTCCTTTGTTTAATCTTAAGATGAAGAACAATAGCACTTATCAGCTGCAAATGAAGATGAGTTGCAGGAAAGAAAAAAAAAACTTGGTATTAGATTCTGCATGAATGAAAAGACTTTATTTGTTGGCAGATCGGAGCAGAATACTGTAAAACGAAAAGAGTGAGAAATGAGAGTCAGGTTCTAAATCGTTAAGGTTTAAGAAGGTATATATTAATCATAACATAAAATAATTTGGATTCAGACAGCTCACAGAAATAATACAGGAATTAAAAATAATGCCAGAGGAAGAATTTACATTACTGGATATGAGATTTTATCTAGATTATGTCTTATCTCTGTTTCCATCTTTAATTACTATCTTATCTATGAATTGCAGATTCAGTAGCAGTAGCTTTTAGCAAAAGATCAAACTAAATAGGCTGTTAGAAGCCTTTTCAGGAATCTCCCACTTGCCTGATTTATGAACACATAGCCATGCTCAGACTTCCAGCTACTGTTTTAAAAGATAAACTCTGCTATAAGAAAACATAGGAAGACTGTGTTTCCATTTCAAACAGCAGAAGATGGCAGGTCCCAGAAGACAGGAAACTTCTGTAAGCTTGTCCAGAGTGGATTTACTGTTCATAAGTTCCTGTAACAATGATAAATGCAGAATGCAGACTGTGTGCTATGATGTTTCATGTACACTGCACAGCTCTACTGTCTCTATTTCAATCACATCTCTCTAATTTGGGTGGGATAATTCCTTCTTCAACAATACTTCTGGCTGCATTACTTACTGTACCATGCTGATTAAATACTTGGATGATCTCACTTCAAAATGCCAAGCAAATCTCTATTAGAAAAAGAGTTGAACACCTTATCCAAGTCTAATATTCTTGATCTAGTAAGACAGATCAAGATTATTGCTCTTAATAATGGAGTCTTTCACCAGGGCCTAAGGAAAGGTAAAAAGCTATCATTAGGGCTAACACTGACCACCAGTGACAACCGTGACATATGCTGAGTTAACATCTACATGGAGCTGCTGATCTCAGCACTATGACAGCATATCAGACTTACACAGGGTTGAGAATCTACCACAGGATATCTTCCACATCAGGTCTAGGAACCTATGTCAGAGACTCCAAAGATGAAATCTCATCTGAGCAAAAACTTGGCAACTGGACTCAAGATTGTTCTTACTATTGATGCACTTTAGTACCTGAACTTGTAGTTCTCACAGGTAAAAGGCTAAACAACTTCCCTATCACCCAACAACAAACATTTCTGAGCAAATGTCAAGGTTGAGAACTAATCTCAACAACACCATTCACAGACAGAAGAGTTTCTGTCAAGAGAAGATTCAGGGACATCTTACTTTGTAAGCAAAGTAGCATGATGACCTGAAACACCAGGAAAAGGCAAAAGGCAGTTCTGGAAGCATACAAAGATAGCTTTACGTCTCCAGAGTCATCTGGCTGTATGAGCTTTCTTTTTCCTTTGACAATCCCAATGCAGCTGAGTAATATGATCATGAGTGAAAGCTTCAAAACCAGCCTGAGGCTGGAAAAGTCTCTACAAACTTGGAAGACTCGGAGCCTGATGAGTATTGGTGAGAGCAAGAGCACTCTCTACTGACTGTGGGTTTATGGATGGGCTACCCACAAAATAGGCACTACATTGTTGCTATTCTGCTAGTCTTCTGTTTTCTTGGTATAATGTGTAGCAAGATTTGATCTGGGATCATTTCAGTCTTAAGTAAAGAGCAACAGTTTACTGAGGAGATAATACTGCTACTTTGAGTGATCTTCTGTGACTTTTTGGGGTTAAGATCAGCAAAAGTGGAATATTTGCTAAGTACACACAAGTTATATTTGCTAGGTACTTACAACAAGAAGTGGGTGTGACCGTGGAAAATAAGATTCAGACTTTCAGAAGTCAAATATTGTTTAAAGCCAGATAGCTGAAGCCAGAGAGTTGATGTTGTTCAAAGATGTGGCAAAAGCAGTGAGACAATATCATCCTGAATGGCTGAACAAAAACAATATGTCAGGAACTAAAAAATGCATCCTTTTTTTTCCTTATGCTCTAATTAAATGAGATCTATGGAAAAACCTCAGTAATTTGAATGATGCTCCTGACAGAACAGTGGATGTGCCAGTGCAGCCAGAGCGCTGGGCATTTTCCAAGTGTGCCACACAGGCAGGAGATGCAGGAATGCATTGCGGACAGTGCTAAGACTTAAAAAAAAAAAGATCCTGTACGTTGAGTGTTCGCTATTCTGCACCTGCAGCATAAATTTACATGTGGCAATCATTAGAAAAATGGATCTATTTGACACAGATAAGATTTTTTTTTTTTTAATTCCTATGAGGAACAAAAATGTGCTCTTCTGTCTTGTTATTTTGATTAAAGGGAGCTGTAGCAGAAATGAGAAGCAGGGTATTAGTAGCTGCGGTACTAGGATCAGGCAGATAGACCTTAAAGATCTTGGTTTGTTACAACACACTGCAATTGAACCACTGTGCAAGTGAACATGTTGGAAGAATGTCTTAGAGCTCATACTTCTAGTATTTCCTGGAAGAATTACTGAGGTTTGAATAAAGAATTACACCACAGAGACTCAGACGTCAAGACACTGCATAGATTTTGGGAAGATCAAGTCCAAATCTGACTTCCGATCCAGAAAAGGAAGAATTTAACAGGTTCTCTTACTTCTTACCTCTGTCTTATGAGGTTATTGGCTATTCTAGATGAGAGGTTAATCTGTTGATTCTATTCCAAAATTAAGTTTCTTCACTGATGCTTAAAATGTTTAATTGAGGAACATTTAATTTATGTTTATTTCAGAAATTATGTATTTCCCCAGTGGCTTTGAAGATTTTCATTGACTCTCTGAATTAGCACCTGAGTACTCAAAGAACCCAGGACTGCTTCTCAGCCCATCATACTTTACTTCAATGACCATGAAAATGAGGACAAATAGATCAAACTATGGTGAGCTTCTGTTTAACTACATGACGGAAACCAGCACAGCTGGAGGCAATTCTTAGCAAATTGATCAAAATTCCTTTACCTTAACTCCAGCTTAACTAATAAACAGACTTACATAATTTTCTGTAATCAATCTAAATATATTTGCAAAATTAGTGAAACAGTTGGTCTTGAAATGTTCACTAAATCTTTAGCACATGAATTTGAAGACCTAATATAGTTTATCTTTCTGCCAAACTGAAAAAGAATAACAGTTTATAACAAAATCTTATTAACTAAGTAAACTTTGTAGAAAGTACGTTTTCATAATTCCTTTGCCATGTAACAGAATAGTTATGCTCTTACTTCACAGCCCCCTTCCAATATCCAATATTAACTTTTGTTACCAGATTTGTACTCTTACTCAGGTTTGTTCTTCTGTTTAAAGATATTTTTGTGCCAATATCTGGAAACACATTGAAAATCTGAACAGGCTGCATGCATGCTGATGCTTTTTTGCCATTTTCTAAAAGTAAGTACTCTTCACCCAACAATCCAGCCATTCTCCTAGATATATGAGTTTCTTTTAAGAGGCTTTTCAAATATTCTGTGAACAAGACAATCTTGAATTCCCTTTGAACATAACAGGCACTTGGAAGATTTAATGATAATACACTTTTTAAAAAATGTAATTGATCTGCCTTTCACCCTTTCCTTGGTTATTTCTGCAGTTACAGACCATCAAAATCTGAAAGTAATAGAAATATCCTATTTGCTAAAATAAACGAATACACTGAACTCTTTTTTTCCCCCCTAAAAGCCCATGTTGCAATCCCTCCTAAGGGACAAAAAGTAACAAGAAAAAGATGGAGTTTGAACTCAAAGCAAACATAAAAGCTTTCTTAGAAAAAATCAATTACATGCCCCAATTTGTTTTACCAGCAGCCAAAGGAAAACCTGGCTAGCATGTCTCAGGATCCAAACACCTTGGATCTACAAGTTTCACAAAATTTTACATTACGGCTATTTCTAAGAAGCAAACTAACAATTAGAGACACCTGTTAAAAGTGCCTGTGCTCTGTTCACACTTCATGCAGTATCTTAAAGTGACAGCATATTAAAATGTCAATTCTTTTACATTACATGAGTATTTTATAACAACAGAAGGTGCAATTAAATTCTCCGCTCCTAAGTACTTGTATTCAACTTGGTTAGTAGACAAGAAAAGTATTTAAATACACTGGATTATAAGAGAAAACTGTTGAAAATAAATGCTAAAATACTACAAAATACTTAACTACAAAAGACATGGCCAGACAAAATTCAGTATCCAGATTAATACACTTTGCCTTATGTGCTATTTAAGCACATATTTCTTCTATAGAAAGAAGAATTTAGAGTAAATTTAGAGTCAATTTAGAATAAAATAAAAAAAAA
This sequence comes from Numida meleagris, assembly GCF_002078875.1. Taxonomy (NCBI): domain Eukaryota; kingdom Metazoa; phylum Chordata; class Aves; order Galliformes; family Numididae; genus Numida; species Numida meleagris. The sequence goes on from NC_034414.1 coordinate 37,896,915, forward strand.
GTTTGCATGTATGAAGAAATAATTTCTCACAAAATTTGTCATAAACATCCATGTCATGAGCTCATGCCTACACAGATGTTCTGAGCAGAACATCTAAAACACTCCAGCTCTATTTAAATGCTCAGAGGAGTGTGCAAGGTGCCACACTGTTCTCTGATAACTTGCTAGAGAAGGGTAAAATTAGACTTTAAAAATGTTTAATATTTTCTGAACAATTTGAAGTCATGGATATATAGAACCTATCACCATGAGCTTCCAGAAGATCTCTTTTATCTCGCCAAATCACCTACCAATACCAGATATATGTAACATTATTCTGAGCCACAGGACTGCGTGGAATGCATTTGAAAATACAGTTATTTTGCAGATAACAAAATAGACTCTTTCTAAAGGCTTCTGGCTATTCACATCATTTGAAATATGGTGCAACTGCACAAATTATGTCCTCCAACAGCACCTGCGAATTGGCCTAGTGCTGTACAAGTTTTATGATTTGTCACTTTGGCCTGAACTTTACATTATCCTTAAGCAATGTGGCTAAGTGGGAGGAAGGACTGTGGATCAAGCTTTTCAAAGCTGTTTCTTGTAGTTCCATTACAGCCGGGCAAGCCAAGAATAGTGGAACTCTGTTAGCCCCAGCATACATAACACAAGTTTGGGAGTTGTTCTAATTGATGCTGAATTCCTATTAGTCACAAGGGTCTGTCCTGGCAGCCACAAAAAGCTGGAGTATAAAAGACATTCTGACTATTGACTTCTTTCCAGAATTACCAATCCCCATATAAGAGTTTGTGAGAAACAGGTGAAATAGAGTCTTTAATCCACCCCTATACCACCTAAGGATTTCTGTTCCATTAGGAAATTTTTCCAGTGCCAAAGTCTCCCTCAGGGTCCCTTGAGCAGTCAGAATAACAAAAAAAGACAAGACTATTACTTTGTCCTCTCCCTTCAACATCTCTAAATACTTCAAGAATATACATTTCAACAAAGGCTGCAAAGTGAGTAAGTAAAAAGGGCATCATTAATACATCTCAAAATAATGATAAATCTCACTGCTGAATTGTGTTTAGGCTTTTAATTCATGGAATTTAACAAATATTAGCTGTTTGGTTAATCAGGGAATGGCTTGGTGATATGGCAGCTTCTGTAGCAGAGCAACATGAAGATATTTGGCACTAACAGTAGTTTCACACCTTATATAATATAATATATTATATATTTAATAGTTGTATCACTACCTTATTCCACAAGTGCGATTTTCTATGGGATTATCTTGTTGCTAATGGACAAAATGCATACAAGCATGACACAGTCATCCTCTTTCTTTTGTTACTTTTTTGATAATTTATCATGCAAATCAAACACTAGTTTGAAAGGGACTGGCTGAGTCAATGAATTCAGTCCTGTTATCAGGGGCAGCTATGTTATGTTTGCCCTTGTATGCCCCTATCTGTCACTTGTCACACAAAAATGACTAAGCTCCACTGTAAATATAGTTTTGCAGCTTTTTGCCTCTACAATACCTATTAGAAGGTTGCTCCACAATTCTGCTCTGACAACTAAAACCTAATTCCTGGAAAATTCAGACTTGATTATTTTTGTGCTAATGTTAAGTATAGAAGATCAGAAGGATATCTTGCCAACGATCAATAAAGGATCATTAGGGCAATGTGTGGCAAGATGACAAGTCTGTACTCTCTCTGTACTTCCAGGGTCCATGATTCTGGGGCTCAAGAGTCTTCTTAACTATGTCTTTGCTCTCCTTTGTGACTGTGTGTAGCTGCTAGAACAAGCTTTATTTATGGAACCATAATTATTTCTATACCCAGGTTTGCTTCCTAGGCAGGACAGACCAGTGTATGCTCCATGTTTTTCACATTTTTCAGTAGAGTTGATTGAAAAACTCACACCTATGTCTGGAGAGAGGTCTCAGTTTACTTCCTTCCTCGTTCCACTCTCTGCAACTATACTCATTGTTTCTTGTTGTTGTTGAATTATTTTTTGTCTAAGTTAGAGAGCTGAATCTGCTGAGTGCAGGGCTGGCATGAGGGCATGTGAGGGTCCTTATAGCAGCCATGAACTATAATCTGCAGAAGCCGTAACATGAAATTTCAACACTAATTACATGTTTTACAAACTCAACAGCTTTTTGTAACATGTAGTCATTTCTTACGGCAATAGCTTCAAGTGACTATTGTAAAATTGTGCAATTTTATTAACAGGCAACTTCAAGAATCTTCTATTCATTCAAATCCTGCAAGCTAGGAATAAATTTAGCCCCAATTCAAAGGGCTTGAAGCCTCTGACTTAAGCTATTCCATAAACAGTTGATCTAAGAATTCAACAACAAAAAACAGGGAGATTTCACCCTCAGTTCCTTCTCCCGTTTTCCTCAGTGGTCCTGCTCCTTCCTCTGTGGTAATTCTAGTACTCACTAAACGCTTCTATAATAAGCTGAGTCAATAAGAAATTCATTAAAAAAATGGTACAATTTCCAGTAAATTTGTCTTCTCCTATGATGGTGTGTTGCACAGGTCCAGGAGAAACTGTAACAAGGTCTACAGCTTGCACAAGGAGTGTTGCTGACATGGAAGGAAAAATGTATCCTGTTCTTTAGCAACGATCAACTGCAAATTTGGAATTTCTCATCTAATGAAGTTGAATACTAAATTTCAGTACATTCCTCAATTTCACGAGGCATATGCAATAGAGTGTTATGGTACATGATCTGTATAAGAATGGAATTGTCAGCTGTTTCAGTTCTTAGGTATGTCAAACTGTTCAGACAATAAACCAATTCAGAAAAATAAAAAGAATGAGGAGAAAACATATGAGAAGAAAAATGATGCATGTAAAAATTAACCTTCCAGGGATTAAATTAACATTCTTGCCTTATTTTTATTCCCCTTGTAATGGAACTTAAATTAAGCCTTCAGAGGAACAACAGTTGCATTCATCCTGAGTTTTGTATTCTAAAGGAAGATATAACATTATGTGCTAACAGAAAACAGAAAAAAATGGCAATGAAAATAAATTTCTTATTTAACTTAGAGATGTACTAAATAAATATGTAGACATCTCTGATTCGGATGCAGTTTTACTTTACAACTGAGAAGATCTAATGGTTATCCAGTGTCTGCATACAAAAACTTATTTAATGGATTAATTTTCTGACATGTCAGAAAGCTGAATAAACTTTTCCTGAAGTTTTGCATTTTCTAGGTCTGATGTAAGGGAAACAGTGAGGGCGTACTACATACAGAAACGAAGGGAGCTAGGCAGCTCATCGTTCCCTATCCATGAGCAGGACTGACTTGTTCATCATCAGATCACCCTTTCACCAAATTAAATGTAACATTACACTCTAATGGTAGAGTACACATGTATTCCTTTCATGCATACCATTAGCATACAGTTTGGTGATTGCCATTGACAATCTGTGGGGTTTGCTCCTTTTTCTGCCATGGTATTGCCTGTTATGCAACTGCTTGAAGAACCATTTCAGAAGACAAAGCTGGCAAAAAAAGAAAACAAATAAGTGATTAATTGATCAATTTTCCACTGAGCTATCACTGCATAGCAGTGTAAGTGTTGAGGGGACAACTGTGATTCCAAAATAATTGAGCTTAAACCTTTGTGGAATCACATTTTCAAATGAAATATGCCCTTCCTCAGTTCTTTCTCTGGTACAAAAAGATGTCCAAAAACTTTTCTCCTTTTTTTTTTTCTTTCCTAATTTGTATTTCACTTTAGCAATTTCAGAACTATTTAATTGAAACTTTCCAGTTTGTGGCTGACTTACTCAGGGAAATTGTCATGAGACAGTAGAGGCGGCTGTCAGGAAGACTTGCTGCTCTCTGCTGGCACTTTTCCCATCCCAGAGGCACTTTTCTCATCCTTCTTCCTCCCTTGTACTGTCTCTGCCATGTGTCTGACTCCTGTGTTGAGCTGATTCAGCTCACTGATGTGCTAAAGAAAGAAACATCCAAGTGGTATCCTGGGAGAAACCAACGCAATCAAATTTGCTACAGATAATGTTAAAATCTGGACAGATCCTAGATGGATAGTACCACATACAGCACTTAGAAGTCTATCTGCTTTACCACAGTTACAGACATTGAAGCACATCATGTACATATGGGCATCTGCAGCACTTTCTAAGAACTCCACTGCACACATGCATGTGGCAGCCAGTACACAGGGGATTCTCGTGTATTCTTTTGTCATTGCTTCAAATGTAGGGAAATAGATTAAGGTGAGGGGATGGCAGAACCTTTTACAACTACCAGCAGTTAGCACTGCTGCAGATCAGCAGTCTGCCACTACCTGTCAGGGACGAGGGACCAGGCAGGCCACAGCCACTGAGGCCCAGCCCTCTGGCATTGTTCTGGGGCTGCTGGCGCTGTGCTCTGCCCTGTGTGTGACTCCGGCTGTAAAAGTACAGTCTGACCCTCTGTCTTCTTGCCAAGGAGTCATCAAATCACTACAGCTTCACAGCAGTTAAGAACTTGCAAATATTTCCTTATTTCCCCCCTTTTTTTTCCTCCTGAGAAATAAATTCAAAAGACAGCTCTTTTGTGCCAAGATTATTTTGGAGATGGTATTTTCTTTGCATCCTACTCAACATCAAGACTCTCATTTCTCAAAATCCCCTCTAGACCTTGAATATACACTGATGCATCTGCTTGTAAAAACACACAAAAAGCATAGTTCATAAAGATATTATCTCTCTTTTTATTTATTTATAGATTCACTTGGCACTTATTGGCCTAATGCAGTTATTTTAAGGACATACTTAAATAGAGTATTAATGGCCAACTTCTCTGACAGAATTGTTGGCATTGCTACAGTTACATTGTGCTTCCAACACACACACTTCTATTCTCTTGTATCCATAGCTTCTAAAATCTAGTGCAAATACAAGTAAGAAAAAATGAAACATGAAGAGGCAGAACATTGCTTTTAAGCTTATTAGAATTGAAGACATTAAATGGAGGTTTTCCATACTTTAGTTATCTCCTGCTCGTTCTAATTCATGACTAAATAATAATAGTAGCAAACATAATTATTTTTAATAAAAAGTAATTCTTCTTTTTATTTTAGGCTTGTTCCATCCATGGTTAGAAATCAGGCATGGCAGTTGTCTAATGCAAGATTTTTGTCCATGGAGAAATCAGGCATGACCATGTTCTACCCCTGAATGTGATCTTAACGTTTTATACCATGGACAAATCATTAACATCTGTTAATAACTACCCCAGCTGCTTTGTTAGATTGTTTTTAAAAAATCTTATGTATACCATGGATGTCTCCAACTTGCAGCCTAACTAACCTTTCCCAGCTGCTTAATCCTTATTTTAAATATCATTTAAAAATGCATGCATATTTAAAACTATCCAATTTCTTTGTCTCCAGACTACTATTTAAGCTGTGCTAACATCTGGTCATTTCCACTTCCCAATTCCCATTTTAAATACTTATTTTCAGCATATATTTTTCTTGTAAATAGAATCCCACGTACTTTATCACCTCCAAGCCCTCCACTTTCTGCTGTCTGTTCTTGTTCTCATTCCCCTCTTTCCCTCATGGTTTCACTTGACTCATTATATTGTAAATACAGGATTGATGCAGATGGAAGATTTTGTAAAGAGTTTATTTGATTATCTACCCTAATTTAGACTTCGGAAAAAAAAAAAAAAATGGGGGCATGCCTAAAGGGAAACATAAAGAAAGGGAAAGAGGAGCAATGTACAGTAAAGGGGGTATTGGTCATTGTTAGCGATGAAATTGCATAATGGAAACATTTGAACATTAGAAAATCCTTCCTGGTTCTGAGAGATAGTAGGTTATGCAGGAGCCCCCAAGGGGAATTAGAAAGCACTTGTCACCCAGCACACCCTAAAATAGACAGGACACCAGCTGTGGTTTGGGGCCAGGGAGCCAACAGTGGCAGGGACCTCTGAAGAAGAGCAGAAAGCTCCACTCTTGTCCTCCCTTAGAGGGGAAGGAGTGCATAAACAAGAATTGCTCCAGAACCAGGCACAAGAAAGCAGGAATAAGAAAACAAAGCCAGTATTCCAGGCTGCCTGGGAGCCATTTCCATGCCAGGGATCTGTTCTTTAACAGGACAAGAGGACAATGGGAAGAGGAGAGGCAAGGGCAGGCCAGAAGTGCCTGCCGAACTCAGCTCTGGGATGCAAATTTCTGAGTGCTGTTACAGCAGCGGAAAAAGAGATAGGATGAGTGTAGGCTGTAACATCTTGCTTGGAAACTGGCTGTGAGTTTAAGCCTTGATTCCACTGGCCTGATCTAAACTGCCTCCTGTATAGCCCTGGGTGAGAAATTAGCAGCTTTGGTGGCAGTCCTCATTGCCATAAACACACAGATGAATAGGCAGATGTTATCTTCCACATCCAAAATGAATAAATCAGATTCATAAGTGGGCACTGAGGTAATTTACATAAGTCAATGTATGGTAATGTACCTTCTTTATGACAATTTAGATTTTTTTTAAAACAGAAATCAAATGGCATATCCTGAGGCCGTGAGAATCTAAATAAATAAAGTAATTAAACACATCTATTGCGTTTAATGCAAACCATAACACATACTATAACAATACAGGATATTTTCTGGATAAATGTGTATATATTGTACAAGAACTCTTAGCATGACCTCAGCTGACCCACATATCCAAAGTCTTTAAACTGAATTTCATTTTTAGTCATGAACATTTGGTCACGGTTTCAGATGTGTGTACCCATCCTCATATCTGCATAAATCTTGAGATACTACAAAGAGAATCCAAGTAGCTCTACACTCTCTCTTACTTCTTTGGTAGGCTCTAACTGGGGAAGCAGCCAACTGTAGAATGAGCATAATTTGGAGGGCATTTAGTACTAGATCCTCTCCCTTTTCTTTCTCTCCCCATCAGACAGTGCTACAAAAAAAATAATTATTACATCCTATCAATAATTCATGACATGGCATTACAGTTCTGGAGCTCTTTTGTCATATTTACTTATTCTGCCTGCAAGAATTATCTGTAGTCTTGCATTATGAAAGGAAGTATTTTCACAAAATTTAAATAAAAACCAAAAGAAAGGAAAAAATTCAGAGCTTTCTTAGATTTAAAACAGAAATGCACAATGTGCAGCCCAAGAAATCATAAAATGCCACCCACATCACCCTCTTGCAACTCTATCATGAGGACACAGCTAATCAGCTGCAGTTTTTTCCAGTGCTAGAGATTTTAAACATCAAGAAACTTCACCTTTTCTGCCAAGGAAGATACCATACCAGTAAAACCAAGTGGGTCTGTACACATTTATTTTTAAAATATTTAAATACATATTTATGTAGATTGTAGAAGGGAAACTCTCCGGCTTTTTGCCTTATTATAAGTTCTACTCATGTAGATGCCAGGAATTACATTCATTAATCTGGAACCTGATTGTGGTAAGTTGTAGAAGACCAAACACAGAAGGAATATTGTGTTTTGGATTAGAACAAAACCAAAACATAAAATAAAGGGACCTGAAATGAATGATTCTACTTCATAGCTGAAACTGAATGAAAAGCATAACACTGTGAAAGCACAAATGCATTTGGCAAGTATCCACAGTCAAAAGGCTGGTCACTAGCTGGACAGATAATATTTGGTATGTCTTTTAGTGTGACAGTTCTTCAGGTTGCTTGCACAAGGAATCATCTGTAAAGTGTTCTACCAGACAGAGCTGTGCTTGGGGCATGTGAAAGGACAGATTCACACAAGCAAAACTCCCCAGCAGATGTACAGACTATAGTTTGAAGATCATTAAGGCCACTCCATGTCAGCTGTGATCCAGTTCCCTCCAGAAATCAAAAAAGCACACCTTCCACAACTACTGAACTGAGAAGCAAATGTGCAATATACCACCAGACATTTGTCTTATCAGCCCTGGCTTTTTCTCAGGCATTCTTTCTCATTTGCCTTCTGTCAGAGATGTCCATTTGCTCCATCTCCTGAGGAATCTCATCCCACATCTACCACTGCTTCTCTCTTCCTGAGACAGTTTTGGCACTTACCTCCTGCACAGTGACCCACTTCTCTTCCTTCCTACAGTAAGGTGTGGCCAGCTGTGCACCTCTAGCATCCAGATAGCTAATTAGGCAACCAAAAATTTCATTTATTTTATTTTGTTCCTCTAAAAACCTTAGACATAGGGAAAGGATCCTTTAAAGTTGAAACTGAGATTATAGTTCTATCTTGAACATGTTCATGACAGACATGGCTTATTTGGTGGGTGCTGGAAAGTCCACACTGTTACACCTTACAAGTTAATAAAAAATAGGATAATTTTTGTATGTGCAGAGAAATGGCATAGATAATACAACCTAAAGAGTAGTAAGCTGCTGGATCACAAATGGCACAGTATCACACGAGGAGATGATGAAACTGTATTTATACAGTTCTTTTTATCCTGAAGGATCTCAACTGACTTTATAAGATATACATATGGTATGCCTACAAATACAAAAAAAAAGAACACAACAGAAATCACTTTGACTAGCACTGCAAATCAGAGCATCTGTTCAACAGTGCATATCAATACTGTTCTTTAATTCAGGGAAGGATTTAAATTGGAATAGTGTATCTAGCTGAAGTTATTAGCCCATTTACCATTATTAATTCCTAACAGATTGTATGTAGAAGGAAAACAAAGGGCAAATGACTGAGTCCTGGATCACATCCACATCCAAATCATTGTAAAATTGAGATAAGTTTGTATTATACAAAACGTGGATCTGTAAGGATATATTCAAAGCATTTAAATGCTGAAATTCAAATGCCAAAAACAGTATCAGCTACAACAAGCCCTACGAGTAAATGTGCCAAAGGCCACTGATAAATCAGCTAAGACTAATCCCAGGGGAAAGCCTTGACATTTGGTTGAAATAAGGACAAAAAGTTGATTTGGTCAGGGATTATTTTTACTAAGTATTTTCTTCCAGATAAAAGAAAAAATTTCTCGGGAAACAATCAGATTCAATAAATCTATATATCTATATATTTAGAGAGAATAATATCCTTTATCATCTATTTTCAACATTTTCAAAGCAAAACTCTATTTTCCTGGTTAAAAATAAAATGCCAAAATTCATTGTTTTGCTAACATTCATCTAAGAGTTCAGCTCAAAAACAGAAGGCCAAAATGTTTAGTATCCTCATAATTTTCCTAGGATAGGAAGATTATTTTCTGCTTAAAATTATTATGAATCTAACTAGAGCATTTTGCATGAAGTAACATGAACTTATGCAAACCAAACCAAATGAGTTATGATCATTTGGAAATGGTAACATTGTATAAGGACAATGAACTCTTCCTTAAACCATGTTTTTTCAGAAACAGGCTCCACTACTGCTCACTTGAACAAAAAGAGACAAGAAATCAAAGAGTAATTAATGATATAAAGGAAGTAGCTCTTGCAAAACAACAGATGGAATGAGATCGGAAACATATGTAGTAAGCTGAACATTTGTAGTAAGACCAAAATGACAGAATTGGAACAAAGGAACAAAATGGATAAACACACACACAAATCAGCAGAAGAGTTGCTAACTAGAAATGGGTCTGCAATGCAGAGTTCAATTTTGGACTTAGATCCCAAATTCTTTTCTAAATTTGGGGCTTTAGATCCATGATGTTGGTCTGGATTGTTGCACTAAGAATGGCAAACCATAAAATCTCGATCTTGACTGGAGGAAAACTTCCTCAAAATTTTCTAGGGTGAATTACTGTCCTTATTTAATAATGCTGATATTCTGGATCACACAAAAGATGGAAAGTAAGTCCACATAAAGATCCTGATCTAAGACTAAACTATGTAAAAAGGCATTAAAGTGGAAGCAACATGTACTACATCTTTCCCAGATTCTGTACAGGCAGAAAACAGCTTTAAGAAAAATAACAGGGAGATCCAATAGGCTGATCCACAAAGCAACCTATACATAGTAATGTATTCTCCTGAGAAACTGAAGTCAGAGATTTTGAAAGAACGCCTCTTAGATTTTTCTTTTGGGCGTTGCTTCCCTAATTGCGTATGTCCATCCCAGTGTGAGGCCATGTTATGAAGACACGATTAAGTTTCAAAACAGAAGAGACTGTTTAAATAAACAATAATAAAATTAAAAGTATTTGGACCTGTCATTATTTGAATTAACCAGAGAAGCATTAAAACATTGCCTCCAGAATATATGTTTAATTTGTTTAGACATGAATTATCCTGATGGTTCTCTTTAGTCTAGTCTGTTACTAAATATCTCCAAGTCGTTTAGATGGTAGCTGGTTTATGACAATGTTTACCAATAATGTTACCAATTTTGTAGTAGCATAATATGAGAGAAACAGTCTTTCTTTTGAATATTCGTCTCAAAATTTATAGTGATGACAAATTACTGTAAAGTGAAAGAGAAGTAAATAATTCATCTAATTCACGTAACAATTTTCCCAAATACAGGACTTTTAGGCATAAAATCTTAGATGTTTTATGTATCAGAAAGTTTTTTGTGATACCTTATTATTTTTCCCTATTATTTCAAACCACTTAATCACACATTTCTTCACATTTTTTCTATTAAATTGTTGTATAGATGCAACTGTTAAAAATAGTTACAAAGTATGGTTTCCATTTCATTAACTACAGAATACCAAGCTCCATCCAAAATTAGCATTTCCATTATGATATATATTTTATAGTTCTAATGAATACTTGCACTAGCAACTAGGAAATCTGCACTCAAGAATAGCGGAATGACTAAAATTCAGATAAATAAATACTGTTGATAATTAATGAAAAAAGGATTCACGTGTAAAGGTAACCAATTTATAAACCTGAGGAAATATTAGCCAATATTTTATTTTTGGCCATAAGGTTTCTAAGTTCTAAAATGCACACAACAAAGAGTGATATTGCAAAATCAGTGGTGTTAAAATATAACAGCAAGGAAAATTATCTGCCAGTGCAGGTAGTTTGGAAGCTAGCAAGCTCCTGAAAACGTCAGCAGCAGGGAAATATAAAAAAAAAGTTTTTTTCTTAAAGCTGCAAAGAGTTCAAAGCTACGGGACTGCAAAAGGCCATCATCTGACAGACCACTGTGACATCCTCCAGTTATCAGTCAGATTCGCCTGGCTGATACTTCAAACTGCAGCAGTTTTACCCTGACTTTGGCAGCTCCCTGTAACTCTCTCCCTTCTCTGCAACCACCCCCATCACCTGTTGCACAAGTATATTTTTTTTTGAGCAATAAAAGTTTATTAAGTTCTGAATTTTGTAAATTTGCTTGAATCAAAACATATGCCATTAGGACACAAAGGATAAATTCTGGGTGGAAAGGCACTTTACTGATTTTAATATTAATATAATATATAAATTTAATATAAATACATATGAGACAATGCTTTGTCATACATATCATGATCTAGCATACCTTTTATCATCCTGATGTAATTCTGATGTATGAAAGTTAAAAAACCAACCAAACAACGACAACAAAAAAACAACTTTCCAATAGTAATAGATCCTTTAAGTTTCTTCATTAAAAAAAAACAACAACAACAAAAAAAACTTCCATGTCTTAGCTGTGTCTGTACCAGAAAGATCTTCCTTGCTACTGTTTTCTCTACTCATACAGAGGCAGACACAAACTTACCAAATTCTGCATAACTTACTTGTATTTAGGATGACAGGTACACAGGTCAGGTGCTTTATTTAATCCACAGATGAATAAAATCATCATAAGGGTAACTGGTAAATAAAAGAGCTAACAAAAAGTCTGTTATATAATAAACATATATAGAAGTCTAACAAAATTTTGCACAGTGTATCATCAGAAACTACACTAATGTATTTTTCTATTTGAGAAGAAAGCATTATTTCAAAGAAGAACTGAGTTTCATCGGGTTAAAGTAATGAATTATAGGTTATCTCTCTCAAGTCAGGTAATTTATATGGACCTCTTAAAGTAGCAATGTTTGATGTTCTAGCAGATAAGAAAAATATTTTGAAATTTCCATTTCAAAAAAAAAGTCTATTAAGCATTTTCCTTGTCTCATTTATATATACTTATTCTTCCTCCTCAGATATGTGTTGTGGATAAACAAACCTAGCATTGTTACTGTAGAATAATAGAATATTACTAAACACAGAAAAAATATTGCAAAATATTGTCGCAAAAGAGCCAAACTATTTTCCAGGGTTTCAAAATAATCTTTGTCAGGAACTTTCTTTTCTCCAATTTTTTATTAAAAACATACACAAAATAAATATAACAACCAAGCAATGATGCCGAGCCACAAATTCACTATAAGTGAGCCTCTGGCATCTTCCCTAAACTTCAGAATGCTAACTTTGATCAAATAAAATTCTACTAATTTGAAAAGGCCGTAGGAGTTTCCACCAAACAAACACTTCATAGAAAAAATGCAGGAAACTCATAACTTCATAAAATATTAGCAACAAATGGTTCTTTTTAAAATCCTTTCACCTAGCCATAAGAAAAAAAACCCAGCAATGTATATTAGCTGGAAGTAATTAGGAAATGACAGACTATCAGTGCAATGTTGTAAAAGACTGAGTGCACTGCAGTGCTCAGAGACACAGCAACTAAGGAGTAAAGTAAGTGAAAATGTATTACCAAACATACTAAATTCAAAGTCAATAATTAAAAACAGTGTTTCATTTTAACCCCTATGAAAAGATTAAGCTACTCTACTAGTTTTGAGAATTTTGAGCCATCACAAAACAAAGGAAATGGGCATGATGTACATAGTAATAAATGGTGGTTGAAATCAGAGAATATTCCATTCCTGGCTTTGCCATCGGCTTTCAAGATGTAAATATTTACAAGTACTAACAAATGCTAACCTCAGCAGAACTATCAAAATCCATGTAATATCTTTAAATACATCTGCACCTACAGAACAAAGGAAATCTATTCCTTAGGTGCTGCTCACTTCTGCAGAGTTGCAGTTAACTCAATGGGAGAATAATTTGCTCAGCAACTTTTTTACTTGATTCAGCCCCCTGGTTTCAGGGGTTTACAGTTTTACCCCGAACTGTAATCTTCTTTCTATCACGTGGCATATTGCAGGACAACCGGGGGATCAGGCCCAGCCAGCATGGGTTTGTGAAGGGCAGGTCCTGCTTGACCAACCTGATCTCCTTCTATGATCGAGTGACCC
>NC_034414.1:37910927-37942298 GCF_002078875.1 Numida meleagris
TGGGATTGTTCAGTCTGGAGAAGAGGAGGCTCAGGGGAGACCTCATCGCTCTCTATAACTACCTGAAGGGAGGTTGTAGTGAGCTGGGGGTCGGCCTCTTCTCTCTTGTAACTAGTGACAGGACAAGGGGGAATGGCTTCAAGTTGCTCCAGGGGAGATTTAGGCTGGACATTAGGAAATACTACTTTTCTGAAAGAGTGGTCAGGCGCTGGAATGGGCTGCCCAGGGAGGTGGTGGAATCACTGTCCCTGGAGGTGTTCAAGAAACGTTTAGATATAGCGTTGGGAGACATAGTTTAGTGGGGTTGTTGGTGGTAGGTGGATGGTTGGACTAGGTGATCTTGTAGGTCTTTTCCAACCTAGCTCATTCTATGATTCTATGATTCTCCCACAAACCTATTGTTCTTTCATTTTTTCTTCTTTTTTAATTTCATTGTTCATGGACTCAGATTTCACATTTAAAAGGCTCCTAATTTTTATGTGTTTTTTTTTTTTTTTATGTTGATAAAACTTCACAAACATCCTCTTGAATGCTATCCATTTCTAGATCTCAGATACGATTCCTCAGTATGACACACAAAAAAGTAAAATCTGGAATAGAAATGGATGGACCGGATGACAACCTCAAGGGCAGCAAGGACATGAGAAGTAAAATACTGATGGTGCATTTATGCTACAGAAGGACATTTGACACCCAGTTTAGTATAAAGAGGAAAACAGGAAGAGTTAATTCATCCAGAGATTTTAAGAATTTTTACAGCACAATCCGCCAAAATGATGCCACTAAGGTACACCTATGAGGACTACAAGAGAAATTGCAGAGCAAGAAAAAATTTTGTTCTTTTAATTTTGGTCTTGTATCTGTTTTGCTTGCACTCTTCTTTAATTACAGTCTTCCTATGTAAATTATGTTGTAATTGCAGTCTCAGTGTACTTGAAGGGTTACAAAGGACCCAGCTGAAACTACTAGGTGTATTGTCTATAGAGTAAGCAGATTATTCCTGATTAAGAATTTCCTGAGTAAACACCAAGCACTGAGGAGCACCTCCTGCACCTAGACAGCAACTGATGAGGATGCAGCCTGCATTGCTGCTCTCTGGTTTGGGGCAACAACCACAAATGGTATCCTGCAAAAAGCAAGCTGCAGAAAAGCATCTCAAAGCCTTAGGCAAACCTCAGAAGAACCTAAAATACATCTGTAGCAAAACACTGACTCAACAAGGACTCAAGTTCTCATTGACAGCTTCAAACATATTCCAGCCAACACAGCCATTCTCCATCATTTGTAGGGGTTTGATTCATCTCGCAGTGTAGCTTTTTTACTTAGATGAGTGAAAACTAGACAGAGGTACCTATATAGTAAGTATAGATATTGCATGAACTGCATATGGCGTGATATTTTTTCTCCTCTTTGTTCTATGTTCCTGCATTCTAGTTTACCTTTCATATATGGTAACACTCAATTAAGAATCAGTATGCAAACTAAAAATGGAAAAGGAAAAATATATTCAAGAAACTAGGAACACAACTCTTATTCTTCCATCGCAAAAACAACATTGACCAAAAAACATGATCAAATTTTGCAGGTCACTACATCATTTATACTCACATAAACGAATAGTCAGAAAAGAAAGCAGGGGCAAAAGGTAAAAGCATGAAGTTACTTAGCTTACAGAGCAAACACGCAACACCGCATTTCACCATTTTTATCATTCGTATCAGGTCTCAGGGATCTCTGACAATGATTTTAGAGGTAATATGTTATTTCCCAGTTACATAAAGAAGTATTACTGCAGATAATATATATCATAAGCAAATTTAATTGTAGTCATCTTCATACAGGAGGATTTCATTACAGCCTTAAAATACATGTCATAAAATATATTTAACACCTTTAGATGACCTCAAATCAGAAATGTGTTATGTTATTCAAATTCCAACTGTCAAATGCTGTGCATATAGGTAAGTAAATATAAATGCCATTAAAGACAGAAGTTATCTTACTTGCAGAAGTTCTAGCTTTTTATTTTTTGACAGCTCCTAAACTGGATGTCTTCCAGTGTCAACAAAACCTGTCCGAACAGAATCTTACCTTGTTTTCACTACATCAAGGGGATGCATCAGGCAAATTTCTACAAGACCTATAAAATAATAATAAAAAAGGCCTAATAAGCATTTGTACAAACTAATTTCATTTTCATTGACTCAGCTAGTTCTTGAGCTTTGAAAAATAAAAACCTAAATCCTTAATGTTATAGGACTCGGATACCTCTTATATTAAACATGCTCTTCTTCAAAGACTTTAGATACTAAGCTAAGTGATAGTTGTTCACTGCAGAGAGGAAAGTGAGCACATAAGCTATTGAATCATTTTATTCATCATTTCTGCTCAGTTCTCTTAAGATCACCAGGAACATGTGGATGCCAGCATAAACAAATACATTAAGTCTTGCAGAAAGTAGTGAAGGAAGGGAGTTCAGGTTAGCACTGGCGTCTTTGTCATAAGACTAATCCTTAAAGATACTGCTGTTAAGCAAGACAGTGCTGGGGGCTCTGATGAACCCAGTACTAAAATGACTGGCTGTTCTTGAGATGGCTATTTAAGCTGAGACCTTATTGGTTCTTCATCTTGTCCTGCTCCTGCACTAACACTGATGTGCTGTCCACATGTTCCCCTTTCCTGTTCCACCAGCCATCACAAACACTGAAATTCACATACTGGGGACTTTCCATGTCCAGGAGTGGAGGGTGTGGATGGTAAAGGGACAATTTTGATAAAAGGAGATCAGGAAAATCCCTAACGCACTTGCAACCACTGGCTTCAAAGTTGGTCCTATTATTGTTTTCCACCCATTTGCCGCCTCACAAAAAGCCCAGAACTTTGCCACCCACATACTGCCCCTGATCCATGGCATATGCTTCCTTTTATTATTTCAGAGAGCTTCATATTTTCTATATATTTGCTCACATTTTCTAGACCTGTGTATTTCTCTGATCATTTTATATACCACTCTCATTTCAAACAGCAAGCATATAAGAAGAACATATCGTTATCAGTATAACAGTAAAAGTACATTTTTGAGATCTCAATACTCAGAAATGACAAAAACAACTATACAAATGTTTAAGAATTTATAAGTACTGAGCAAATTTGCATCTGTGCATCAAAGATACGTGACTACAGAATCAAAGAATCAGAATGGCTTAGGTTGGAAGGGATCTTAAAGATCATCTAGTTCCAACTCCCCTCCCATGGGCAGGGCTGTCACCCACCAGATTAGGCTGCACAGGGCCCCATTCAGCCTGGCATTGAATGCCTCCAGGGATGGGGCTTCCAAAGCTTCTCTGGGCAGCCTCTGCCAGTGCCTCACCATCCTCTGAGTAAAGAATTTCTTCCTAAAATCTAACCTAAATGTGCCCTCTCTTAGTTTAAAACCATTAACCTTTGTCTAATCATTACACACCTTGATAAAGACTCTTGTGGACTCTCTTTAAGGATGAGAAGGCCACTATAAGGTCTCTCTGGAGCCTTCTCCTCTCTAGGATGAACAACCCCAATCCTCTCAGGCATTTCTTTTTTTTTTCTTCTTCTTCTTCTTCTTTTTTTTTTTTTTTTAAGTTTATACAAGAAAGGAAGGATTAAATTCCAAAATATTATTTATTTTCTATTTTAACTTTATCCATATTCTTTGATAATACAGGTCCTTACCTAAATTAGCCTATTACTGAAACACTGGTGGAGCAAAAATTCTCATTATAGTCAAAGGAGAGTTACCCAATAAATGCAAAAGCTTTTAGCTCAACTTATAATAAATATATATATATTTAAAAATCACAGTTTATTTTCTGCTTAACATACCATACGTACTGAACACATTATTAATGATTGTTATATATTTACCTTAAAGAATACTCAAAGCATCAAAAGACTACAAAGATTTTTGCACATGACTACATATTTAGTTTTTCAAGTTATAAACATGAGGGTATAAGCTGTAATACTAAAATCTCAACTACATGCTTTGAACAGGTGTTTACATGAAAATCTGCAGAGATTTTAAAATGTCTAAGTTGAATTATTTGCATAAAATATTTGATGAAAGTTATAATTTTTCCACTTCTCTATCATTACACTCTAGTATATAATGCTTGTAAAACATAAAACTGGCCAGATAACCCCTTACACCTAGCCTTTTCTGGCTGTGTTTGAATGAAACCATCAAGGTAATATTTGACTATTGTTTTGACATATTTTCTTTCCACCCTATTCAACATTCCATTTCTGCAAAAAAGGAAGATAACACGCATGGCATCAGCCATCATGTACCTATACTAGTAATATAAATATTAACATTAATGACATTCATTCAAAATCATATGATTTAATATTTGAAATATCTTTTCTTTTAGAAAGTTAGAGGTGTAGTTTTTATTTCTGAGTAGGTATATTTATTGCCATAATTATTGCCCAGGAATGACTTACATTTTATTAAAACAAGAACAAATCACATGTCACGTAAGGGAACTCAGACTGTAAGTTTTCTGTCCTTTCTATCCCAAAACCTATAAACTACTCCACAGCTGCCAACAGGTGCTTTACAAGTAGAGCTGCAGTCAAGTGTTTCAGTGCTGGCAGGGGGCATAGCCTATGAGTTTTTTCCTCTCTAACAACCTTCCTTTTCTAACTGCTCTCATCCTCAAGTTTTAGACCTTCTATCTTGTTTTGGCAGATACAACCTACAGTAGGGGGGCAAGCATGGGGCCAGGGACTGTTCACCCTATTCTGTTTTTGTAGCATTAATGTCCATTTTGGGAGAAAAGTGTACAGTGCCAGAATTTGGCTCTATTTTCTTTGTCCTCATAGAATAATTTTTAATTCAGGCATTCTTCCAGCAACTGAATCAGATGAATTCCAAGGTCCCTGGCAAGATATCTGTTTTGATAGCTTCAAGATTCTATTGGTTATCTGCTTTTCTCAGTCTTTCCTTTGTATCATCATTACATGCTAGGTTTTCAAACAATGTTTTATGAGACTCTCTGAAGAGCACCAAAAGAGTGCACACTGTGCAAGATGTTAATGGGATTGCTACAAACACAAGCTACATTTTTCCATCTACTATAGTAGTCATGCAGATCATTACAACATCATACTTGATAGCCTGCCCAGAAAGTGTGGTGGCCTTACGAAATTACAAGCACTCTGAGATGTGCCCAATAAAATAAAATATATTGCTCTTTCTTTAGCTAACGTTCATCAGATTTGTGACAAATTCAATTAGCACTATGAAAATCTAATTAGTTAAGTAGATATGATGCAATATATTTTAATTTGTCATACTGAAAAGACTACTGTTTACCAACTTTACTTTCATGATAAAGTAGTTAACGTAGCTACAGATAGATTGTCCAAAAACATGTTCTAATAGTCCCATTGGGTCTCCTTGGTGATGTCACATGTGAACTAATTCAGGGTGATTTATAATGGTCTAATTATGTTTAAAGCAACTCAGATCCAATGAACTGAACAAGAGCCCAAAGGAAACATAGGAAAGAACAATTACTGGGGCAATCCAACTTCTGTTGTCTTCTGGGTGGGAAAACATTCCTTGTGAAAACTGGATACTAACAACAAAGACAATAAAAATCTGTGTGCAGAAGAAATAACCAGCTGTCATCATTGACAATGTTTTGAATGTACACAAGTGGAATATCAACAGCCAAGAGGTAAGTCCGGAGTTCTGTTACGTAAATCATGATGCTGATTAGCTAAGCCTGCAGAGGGAGAAAATGTCAGAGAATATTGACACCAAAGCAACTCCCCTTGGTAGAACTTCTTCCCTTTTCCAGGTAATATCGCCTGTTTTTAAACTGTTTTCCATAATGGATTACGTTACATTTCCCTCTACAAAAGTCACACTTAAAAGTTCAGATTGGCAGTCTTCTCTCCAAAGTAAACATTTCAGTGACTGGTAAGTATGTTATGTTCCCTTGCTCTTTGTTTCCCTGCTCCATCATACATACAAATCTTATACCAATGATCATACAATATTTCCAGAAAATGCTATGACTCTTCAAAACCAGAATATTTCTATGTTTCACCTGTTCACTGTATAGGAAGAAAAGAATGAAATCTAGCTAACAGTACTTGCTAAGTTGCACAGATAAGAATAGAACCACTATGGTTTTGGTCAAATTGGACAAGTTCTTAACTTCAGCTCTTCTTAGAAACTTTGAACTGACAGGTGTGCAGTGTCTGTGATACACGCTGACCTGTATTCAACAGAAATCTGAATAGCTGACCTTCTATATGTTTTCTGCAAAACACACCCTGAAAGGATGTTCCAGTACAGATTGAGGAGATGCAGAGCACGATCCATGTGTGTTAGTCCAGACAACCCCCTACTGCTCAGAAGTCATTATGCACCCTCCTACCCTTGTGTTACTCATTTCCCTGGAATAACACAGTCACTGGAGAACCACAACAGAAAGGAGACTGGTCATAGAAAATGTAGCAATAAACACTTTAGGCGCTGTGCATTGTATAGTTGGAACAGTCTGTATTTATTTTGGCTTTTACGTAGACATAGTTACAAGGTAAGAAATGATGATAAATATTTTATGTATACTGTGCATCTCTTTCTGAGAATGTAAGTCTGACAGACAAAACTTTGTGTTGCTCTTTGTATCCTAATAAAAACAATGACATATTCTTCTCTCTGTCTGGTAACTAAAATGCTTTGACAAGACGAAGTGTGGAACCACTTCCTGATTATAACGGTATTGATAGAAGAATAATCAATGACTGTAAAAAAAGCATCTCTGCAGTCAATTCTATACAGGCTAATTTTTGTTAACCTGCTGTTCTGCTATATCTTCACAGACACACATTCACCTGTTCTGTAAGAGTAAATCTCAGTCATAAAAGACAACAAAACTCTAGGTTAACCAAAATATATATAGCACTCTACTCCTTTTCCAGAGAGATGGTCACATATTGTGCCCTTCTCATTTAAAGTAGGTGTTAAGTATTTCACCAAGAAATTCTATTCAGCAGTTAGCATGTGATATGCTGGAAAAGATCTACATATTAGCCTTTACTTAAGAAAGTGATGCATATTTTAACTGTTGCCCAGGATTCTATTTAGCAGTTTGGTATGGGATTAACAAACACTACCCTGGAGCTCCTCAAAAATAATTAATTAATGTCTAAGTAATGAGCCAAACCAATGCTTCCATCAGAAAATAGGGAGAAATGGAACCTTAGCTCAAAAAAACTCCATAATGGCAATGCAGCATTCATGAGTCATTCTTCCCTAGAGACCTTGTCTACACTGAAAAAATATGCTAGAAAACGTGTTAATTAAACAAGATGTTGAGTATGATTTTTCCCTTGGCAGGGACAATAATACCTGTGTTTAAAAATGTGTTAGCTGATGATGATAATCTCAGGAGGAGCTCCTGGTTTGCCATCATTACCTAGTGCATCTTAGAAGGCTTTTGCATGCCTACAAGAGGAGCTGGGTTGTGCTCAACATCTTGTTAGGCAAGAGTGTTTCCTTAATAGATGCAGCCTGCCAGTGCAGCATTGCTATCTGAAACCTGGAGAACAGCAGGCTGTGTGGCTTTCAGAAAAACACAAGACTTCAGCTGCAGACAGAAGTTTTTGATGTTTGTTCCATAGCATCTCTGCTGAAAATTGTGAGAGTCTGCTTATAGGGGGTTCTCAGAGCTCTCTCCACTAAAGCAATTTAGCCTCTGTTGAATTAGTGAGGGCTCTTTGGTTGTACAGCAAGCTAGCATATTAATTTTCAAGGTTTCAAGGAAAGGTTACTTACTGGAGAATCACAGATGTGAGGAAGATGAGCTGGAAATTAGGTTTTTTGGGCAGCACATCATCTAGACTGGCTGCTGCTCAGCTGTAAATCCTCTCCAACTTCTGAAGTCCTAATCCAGAGCTGTGGTCATATTATGTACTCACAACAGACAGTTTAAACTGCTCACCATAGACGCTGACAATGCTCACCTGGAATCAGCACGATTTCACTGGTCTGTGCCCAGTTAAAGAAAGCACAAAATCCATTACTAATACCAGATAGTGAACTGCTTGTTCAGTTCTGTTGCAAATAAAAGAGAATGGTAATTATATTCTGTTATTTTTGCTGAGCTTGAAAATTGGGTTACAGCATTTAAGTGAATAATGACAGAAAATGGCATGGATCTTCTGAAATGGCAACGGCACAATTATAAGATAATCAAAACTAAGCTTTCACTATACTTGGGCACAAATTCATAAACATTTATCTGCACTTATAGATATAAAATATCTATAAGTATTTAGGCAAATTTCACCTTGTGATGTCTCATGCATATATAAGTTGCAAGAAGTTATTCTATTAATAAATCAGTGTGCATATGAATATGGAATGTATGGTGAAGTTCTTAATCTTTTTCTTCATGTTACTGATAATTTGTGGGAAAAAAAAGAAAAAATAAGCATAGCCTTAAAAAAACCAACCAAACAAAAAAACCATCCCTAAGATTATTTCTTATATTTTAGTTCAATTTGACTTATTTTTATAGTATCTCTAAATTGAAGATAAATGGTCCTATCAAGCTATTGTATTTCTTTTTCACAGCCATTCTAACACAGAATGTGCTTTCCATCTTTTTCAGTCTAACACACAGCCAAGATGATAAATGTAAATCCACTGTAAATAAAATGGGTGTAATTTAACCAGACCCTCAGGATGCATCTATCTTATATTTAGCAGAATTCTGCAATAATTACCAATGTATTTCTTCACTCTGGGGAAAAAAAAACCTAGCTATAATGTTGAAAGTATGCATGGAAAAGTACTCTAAATTTAGCATAAATTTATTCATTGTTTGCTTTTCACAATGTTTTTGGCACTATCAGCTGAATCAGTATATTATGCTCAAGCTGCCAGCAATACCCACACATTTATACTTGCAGTTGCCTAGAATAGAGCTGAGTGAATCTTTAGATGTGTTTCAAATAATCTCCTCAATGCTCATCTGAGTACTGTTTTCTCTTCAAAAACAAAGGCAATTTTTCAGTTTCATTTGAAATTTTTATTGCTCATTTTAAAATGAACATATTAAGTGCTCAGTTCATAGATGTACCAGCTTGATTAACTTCACATCTATGATCATGAAGAAATGAAGAAGTACCTACAAAATTGACTTTAAAAACATCTACAAAAATTTGGAGGATTCAGTTAGTTTTATGTGTAGTTAAGTACCTTTATAATAAGGCTAAGAGGAAATGTCAGAACATCCATGAAAATCAGTGGCTACTCACAGAAGATCTTTAACTACATCTCCATCTCTTCAGAAGACAAGTTCTTCCAGATTCTGGTAGCACACTGCACCTTCATAAACAAGCAGTTCCTAATACAATACTCACAGAGCCTTTCGGAGTAAAATGCCACGTCAATCAATTGCTCTCTGTAGAGTAAGATCTATAAGATTTGCATTTATGTTAAACTCAAAGAAACAATAGACATAACCATATTTTAAATTCCAGATTCCTCACAATTTTCTTTGATTTAAAAAAAAACAAAGCTGACTAAGTAGGGTTGAATACTACAGAAAGTTTGATTATGCAAACATATGCTATGTTATGTTCTGGCACAAATGATAATGGAGAAAAACACATCAGAACATATGAGAAAGGCTCAGAAACATACTGCATCCTTAGGTGGTATAAATTATTGTGGTCCCCCTAAAGGAATGAAGACATGTCAAAATAAGAAGTTGAAACTGTCAAATATTTTTTCTGATTTCTTAAACTTAAGTGAGGTAATAAGACATGCATCTCCAGAATTCACCATTTAGAATGCTGCAAAGATTTGCTTCACCTTAGTTTCCACCTTTATTCCAATTCTGAAAAAAAAAATAGTTGAATTGGACTCACAAATAATTCTGGACAAGATCACTTAGTTTCTGAAATGATTAGCAATAGAGTTGCTTATATAACTGCTTTTTTTTTTCCTTTATTTAATCTTTATACATCTTTTACTGATCTTGTATTGTCATTAAAGCTTTGTCTTATAAAATAAACACTTGCAGTTTACAAACTTAAGTGCCTGAGTATCTAGACACAAGTGAAAGTCTATATTTTGAGTAAATTCTCCGTTTAACCGTTGACAAATACCTTGGCAAGTATCACATACTATTATGTCACACACAGATGACATTTTCCTTCCATCACTTGTGTCTAAAAAGGAAGTTTTTTGAAACACAACCAAAGGGACCCACTGAGGTCAGCACTGGGTTACTCTATGTTCGCGTCACTACAGCCTTAGATATTTCAGTGCATATTGAAGCAATATTCCCACAATGAAAATGTGTAACCTGTATTTTCTTTGCTGTTATAGTAAAATGCTTCTCAATAAACTTGTTTTCATAAGAAGTTTGCCCATTCATACGTCCCAAAGCTGTTGTAATCTTCATTGCTAATGCTGATCTAAGAGCATGGACATTATTCTATTTCTTGACACATTTAAAGTTCTCTAATGAATAAAGCAAACAGCTTATGGCTCTTGGACTGTCACTTGATTGCCCTGGAGGGCTTTAATGTCTTTAAAATAGGCCTCCTAGTTTGTATTTAACTACCTTGTCCACAGAGGTCTGAGGGGTAGAGCAGATCAAAGATGTGCTAGAAACATAAAAAGCAGCTGTCCTTCATTTACCTTTAATTAGCTACATCTGACCAGATTCTTTATGGTCTCTTTGTCCCACATTCAACAGTCTATAGGCCTTCTGTCCTGTCCTTGAGGACTGTATTATTACATGAATTTCAACAAAATACAAATTTAAAATATTTAATACAAGACTTTGAAAAAACCTTTGGTCTTACTATGGAATCACTGCTACCTGAGGATTTTGGTTTTACGTGCCAAAGCTACAAATTGCTCAGCATTTGGAGAGTCAAAATTGAACGGTTCTTGAACTTCGATTTAGTTATTTATTTATGTTCCTTTGTCTGCTACTCAACATTGCAGCGCATGAATATCACCTGACAAGGAACCTACAGAAAACTGAAAGGCAAGCAAGCACCTCTCTGCCAGCACAGTACTACTGCATTTCCACAAGACACTCCAGAAGAATACAACTACAATCATTGAAATTGGCAATGATGCTAAGAGACTTTCAGATCTACTAACATGCATTTCAAGAAGGTCAGCCCTGTCTTCATTGCTAGGAAGATAAAGAACTTGTTCAAAGGAATCCGATAACCTTCACACCGAATACAATGTGAAGGTTTTATGTTCTTCAATAAAAGTATTTTCGAACACTTAAGCTTTGAATAAAGCACTTCCCATGATGTCAACAGATAATTATAACACAAAGGCTATGAGATATTTATAAAAAAAAGTCACATATTTGCACTCCCTAGTGCCCCTTTTTACATAGATCCCATTACTTAGAAGTCTCTCTACATAGCAAAGGCATTATATAAAGACACTGAGGTGAATGGATTTTGCATTAGGTCCAGTCACAAAAAGAATTAACTAATCAAATCTGCAATCTAAACTATCTTCAGGTCTCCTTCTGTGCATATAACAGCAATTAGTAACCTCTATATTCTATTCCAAAATATAAACCTCATAGTCTTCCCTAAGAAAGTTTTAATTAATCATGTGCCAAACTGTTTGTAGACTCCTGCAAATGCTGTAGTGGGGAGGTACACAAGCAGTCAAAAAGCCTACCATAGTATTGATACAGGAATCAGCAAGCAGGTGTGGTGAGAAGCAAAACTTTATTCTTCAAGAAATTCTGCTGAAGAGTACACAGTAAGAACTTTCTCCTAGCAATGAGGGATTATTGTTACACTTCAACTTTACTCTTCAGTCCTTCTTTTCTAGTATCTGACCCCAGCTGTATAGCTGAAAACTTCAATTATTTATTGCTTATTTCAAGAGGCATGTATCTTTCACCTTTCATTTAAGAGATTTCATTTAAAACAGGAGTCAAATCTACTTCCACGTATAACTAAAGGAGAAATTTGCATGAACAGAATAAAACTGAGTTTAAAAATCAAATCAGCTTGCTTATTTTTGCCAAATACTTCCTAAACTTAAGAATATTTGAATAGTTAATAACAATATGTAGATTTTTTTCCATTATGTTTTGAACCATCAGTATAATCACATGAAGTGTCTAGATGTATGAATAATGAAATGACAGCACCAGCTGCTGTTCAGGTTGAAGAAAGCAAATAGAAACAGGCACAGTATTGCTGAAAGTGTAATACGGATAACTGTAATTTTCTATGTGCTACTCTATGTTACCCTGAAAATGTATAATCTCTGACCTAAAAAATTCAGTCTACAAAGTTGTACAGTTCAGTTTGTATAATTGTTCAGCTGTACACAAAATATTAGAAAGGTAAAATAAAAGCTTGTCCAGTGACAAATCTAATAGCAAGAATGGAAATGTTCCTGAAAGATTAACATTATAAAGCAGAGTAAAACCCCCTTTTTTTTCCTATTTCTTTTTCTTTTTTTTTTTTTTAATTCAGTGAACATAAGTCATTCTTCTGACTAAAAATATGCCAGGTAGTTAAAGAAAAAGACATACAAATTTTGTCAAAAATATACTTATTAGCTATGGAACAAGCAGAGAACAAGAACTTTGGAGCAGACGGCTTTGGCACAACTACTGAACTCAACAGTGCTAGGAAAAACTAGAAGTGCAAAAATCACAGTGTGAGGTCTTTACTCTGAGGTGAAGCAACCAGTCACAAAGTGAGCAGCTATCCCAAGGTGAGTTTCTCCCTCACTTCCCACACAAAATTTCAACAGCTTCACTTTCATGCTGATGTGAACAAAAACATTTCAGAGATATCAAAGAAGAATATTTCCTGTTCCCATCATTAATTTAAGATCTATGATTACATCTCAATTTTAAATAAAATCTACACAAGAATAATGTGTATAAGCTGTAAACCACTATTTCAGACTACGAACGTCGAATCAGTGATGTTGCCCCACACGCAGTACAGCAAAATACATGACACTTGGCAAAAATAATAGCTAATTTTCATCTAGGGTAAGCTCAGTATTGGATGACCAGTAGCTAAAGATTGAGAAAACTGACCATGAAGAAAAGCAAAAATTTGAGAATTCGGATTTGACATTGCTGCACTGTAACATTCCAAACTGTGTTTTACAAAGTGGTTTCGTAACACTATCTATCTCTGCTAATCCGTGTTTGAATGTTCTGGGTTATTTTGTTGTTGTTGTTGTTCATGGAAAAAAAAGATGTAGTTCACACCAAAATAGCTGAAAGAAGTTAGTAAGTTGGTTTTTTTTTCTTCTGAAATAATCCACTAATTGCTGGAATGTAAACTGAACAACTCCTACTTTTTGAATTGGCTGTGAAACAACTCCATGGCTGATAAGGCTTTACAAAACTTCCATGAGAACCTAAGCCATTTTAAGTTCTATCTTCCCTGCCCAGCGAAAACGTACTTAGGATAGAATCCAAGAGTACAGGTACACTATCGCTGCACAAATGCAATAACTTAATTCCAGATGGCTCCTGAAAAACTGTCTTGCACACTCTTTCTATTGTTTAATAATGATTTTTTCCTAAAAGTAATTATAAGACAATGTTTATTCTCATTTCAATTGAGATAACTTTAGTCTCAAATGAAATTTTCTTCATTTATTCTTATGTTTGATATCAAAGATTAAATTCACATCAATTTTTTCCTCTTTAGTGGGAAAAACAGTGATGAAACAATCAAATATATCTGTACCAAAATCAGTTACACAACAGAGAATCTTTATCTTTTACACAGCCAAAATCAGCTATTTTACAGTTGAGGTCCTTTCTTGTAAATATTTCACTAAATTAAAAGAAAAATGTTAATACCACATAAGTTTAGACTTTCACCCAGTATTTGCATATTCCTGAGATTTTCAAATACATTTTTTTCCGTTTTGCCACTACCAACAATTATAATATTACAAAAGAATATATTACTGTTAAAGTTATGTAGACCTAGTGCCACTTCAAGATTTAGGTTTTCATTAAAAATGTTGCACTTATCATTTGCAGGCAGGGCTCTTTCATTTTGTACAGCTTTACATAGGTAAGTAGAAATTAAATACTTTTGCAGTAAAACACCCCTGCAAACATACGCTCATCTTTGATTCCCTTCTGTCCAAAATTTCCACTGAAGCTTGTAAGCATTTATTTGTTGACTTAAAGCAGTGCAGCTTCCTAGCATTTCAGAGAAGTCTGCTAACGTATACCAGCAAGGAACTGGACAATTGGTGCAAAAGCTGATGAACACTCATTATCAAGTATCTGTGGATAAAATACTGTGGATAAAAGATAAAATAATTTCTTGAGTAAGATTCCTATACAAAACACAGTAAAATATTCTAGATTCTTCTTAGTGGATGCATTTTTTTTGTTGAATTCTGTGTTACGGCAATAGGTGATGACAGTACCACTATTTTGTGTTATTTTAACAGTCACTGGTCTTCCCAGTATTTTTCACCACTCCCATTTGCTGGCAGTATATCATGGCAAAGTTTCAAGAGAAATCTACTACAAAGCTACGTATTAACTGTGAAATGACAACATGCAAAGCCATGTCTAGAATTTTAACCTATCTTTAGCATTTTCAGGCGCTAGAACCTTCTCCCCTTTCCAAAACAATCATAGCAGCAGCTTGGCAGCATTAAAAAAACAAACAAACAAACAAAAAACAAGCAAACAAATAAGAAGGACAGAAGGTTTATCTCTATTTAACACAAAGATAGAGCAATAATCCTCCAAGAGAAGGCTACTAATGCTGAACTTGCCAAGAAATAAGTATCCCATATTTTCCACTGAAAGCACGAGGACTTACTACCACTATTGATTGCTATTCTCAACTTCTTCCTTTGTGGAAAGTATTTTCTCTGTTAAGGTGGCAAATGTCCTTATTCTATTGTGCTGAAAGTAACTCCAAATTCCTAAGGGTCTTTTTTTTCCTTTCTTTTTTTTTCTGTTCAGTTTTATAAAACAAGATTATTTCTTTTCAGAACAAAATGAATCAAAAAAGCAAGTGAGGATTCTTTAATCATCATTTATTTCTATAATTTTTATTTATTTATTTATTTATTTTACATGTAAACTAACTGCCAAAGAACACACCTGATCTGCCTTAGAACTAATTCTCTGAACAGTGTTGATGTGATATGAAAGAGAAAGAAGAGGTAACGGGTGACTTTTGAGCTAATTTGCAGCTCATCTACCAGTGGCATACCAGCTCATACTGCCAGTAGTACAGAGCACTGTGAATACAGGATGGGCTATGGATGAAATACAGTATAATTCAGTTTGGCATGCACATCCAGACATAATTAAGTCACACATTAGAAAGCCCTGGTCTTCTGCTCCACTCCCTTTGGTGCCACCCACAAACTCGCTGAGAAGGCTCTCCATCCCATCAAGTTTATTAATGAAGACATTATTCATTGCTGCTCCCAGTATCAGTCCCTAAGCAAAACCGCTCATTACTGGCGACCAGTTAGACTTTGCTTCGCTGATGTCAACAACTCCTCGAACCAGGCCAATTTTCCACCCACATTATTGACCACTCACCCAGCTCAGGCCTCATAAGTATGTCAATAACGTGCCTTCAGGAGATTTTGTTAAAGGCCTTGTGAAAGTCCAGCTATACAAAATCCACCATCCTACCCTTGTCTACAGAGTAAGACAACTCAGTGTATGATGTTTAATGTAACAATTCTAAGACCAAGGACTTAGACGTGGCTTAGGTAAACTACTTGAAAGAACAGCCACAATCCGGTCATTGGTGGGATATGTGCTTAAATAAAATCAGGGCTATAGTACGTTTAATATGTTTGCTACCATTACCATTTGTGTGTGATTTTGGTTCTAAAAGTTAGATATTATTTAAACTATTTTTAAAAATCAACCAAAATATCATTTATGGCATTGCAATTAAAAAGAACTAACATTTGGGGATACAGTAGGCTATATTTTATTTTTATCAACCTTGATGTCATAACTCACTTAGAAAATAGCTTTTAACATCCTCACTACAGCTGAGCAAATCTTGCATTTTAATTAGAACAAACACATGTTTACAGCTCTGAGTTCCTTTAGTTTTTAGTCACCTAATTCCTCTTTTCATTGTTTGCACACTACATTCAGCATTTTCCAGCCTACATTTTGTCTTTCAGGCATAAGAGCTATTTAGCTTTGAATTAGCTGTTTGTTTCAAAAGAGATTTATTGAAGTTCAAGTGAAGCTTGGACACCACGATCATGCATGTAATTCCATTACGAAACCAGAAGGAAGAATCAGAGGACCCAGACATTTCCACACACAAAGCCTTATTGTGCCACTGAAGCCATAAGCAATACAGGAGCAGCACTTCAGCCTACGGATGACAGGAAGCAGTAATACCAGCTCTCAAACACTAAAACACCTACTATGAAAATGCTGACATAGAGGAGCTTACTGCTAAAAATACCATGAGAAGTTAAAAATCAGAACAACATGCACTGCCAGAAATATTTTTATCATCAGATTTCAGCAGAGTCATCTGACCAGTTAAGGCAAACAGCTGTATTCACACAAAGTTATAAAGCACTGCTTTTTATTTTTTTATTTTTTCCCAAATACAAGATTACAGCATTGATTGTAGTGAACACGTATCCCTACCTGAATACAGTGTTAGTGAATTAATAAGAAAAAAGTGATGGCATCTCAGCAAACAGCCAGAAAACTTGGAGTGTAGATACATAAAGTAGTATTAACAGCATGGATATAATGCATTCTTTAAAAACGGCTTGCAGAAAATAGGAGAAAAGTATGCTAGAGAATCTTATATACTTAACTCTACATGATAGTAATAAGTGGTTCCAAGAGTTAGTCATGTTCCAGCACAGTTCTCTGACAGAGTAATAACCTCTGAATCCCACAGAGCTTTTTTTATAACACTAGTTGGTTACCCAAGCTATATTCAGCTTCTTATGAGGACAAAAACTTGAAAGGGATTTGGGAAATTATCTGATGAAGATTAGTTAAACCTAGAATTAAAATCTAGGCACTACAGCATCTAAACAAGTTATATCATGCAGAAAACTAATCAACAAAACCACATTACATTTCCAAGAACAATGCATCTCATACTCAAGCCCTTATATAAGCTGATGTAGAAACAAACTCAACTGTCATCTAGTGTTGTTGTTCTTGAAATAGTTAATAAAAAAAACATACATTGTACAAACAAATTTGTAAAAGATTGTTTTGGATTTGCTTTAAAGGAGACAATATTTTATTCATTTTATTCAGCATCCTTCCCAAACTGTAAGATTTTTATTTTAAGCAACTATTGCAACTAGGACTCATCGAGCTGACAGGTTTTTAAGATCCATTCATGAAATTGTAATCCAAACACAGAGACATCAGATCACTTTCCAAGTTGCTTAGAGAAGGAATAAGTTCTGTGAGTGATAATTTTAGGGAAGGGGTAATGACAAGGGAAAACTTCATCTACCCTACCTGACCTCACTAAAAACAAAAGAATTGGGTTAAAAAAGAGATAACAACAGTGTTTTTATCAACACTGGCAGGATGACTTAGTATAAGTAAACAAAGATGGCTTAAAACAACTTGTTGGATTATCACTTCCACAGTGATATTTTAAAGACGCTGAATGGTGCATGCTTATGGCTGAGGTTTTCTTATATGTTTCCCTCTCATCTTCATCTTTCTTTGTCATCTTAGGATGCCAGTACTGTGGCCAATTCTTTTGTCCTTTGAAGGCGCCTACTTGTGTTTTAGATGTTACTGTAATCTCAGAAAATAATACCTAATTTACAGCTATTTATTCCAAAGCAGGAATGGCCACCAGATTTGAGTCTGCCCCTTGGAGCAAAAAAACTCATGTTTGTACAGTTTGATCTAAACTGAACAGCTAGCTATATTAAATGGATTTCTATCTGTTTAATCACACAATTTCTCCAGACTTCAGCATTTATTCCAAGCATGCACAAGGTGCGCAAAAGTCTGAATTCTGGGGTATCCCTACATTTATTGAAGATTGAGCCGGGAACCTTCACAATCAAAGAGAATCTGTCTAAACTGAATAGTTAGTGTGCATGCATGCATATACACAGAAAGAAATATCTGTTTGTATTTTTGCATATATATGCACAATCAGGCACCTATATGTGCTTTAAAAAGTTGTGTGAGGCCTATGCTCTTTATCACCTGCATACAGACAGGGCAGTATTATTTTAATACTTCCACAAAGCCTCAAATGCATGGTCCAGCCAGTGGCATGTTGCCATCTGAATGGTTGACTTTCCCCTAACTAAGGGATATGCTACCCTAACAGCTTATTGTCTTCCTGCTCCTATTGATAGTCCCATAATTACAGAGGACATTTAAGATGGTGCTTCCAGCATGAAGAGATTCAGAGGCATATTTCCTTCTAATCAGGCACAAAAGGGAGAACGACTGCCATGACAATAGCCCATAAGCTTCCTAAAATTGAAATCAGGTTACTAGAGCTATTATAGATAGGAAATCATCCTACATTATTTTTTCTGTATTTATAAAAAACAGTTAATAGATCTCACAAACATTCAGAAGTCTTTATTTCACAAAATAACAGACTTTCCCTCAAAACTCATGCAGCATTTCATCTCATGATTCTAGATCTACCCCTAAGCCATGTGAAATCATCTCAAGTGTAAACCCTGTAGATCTGACTCCAAGAACCAAGATGCTTTCTGCATTAACTGAGTACTACGCAGCATAAGTATTGCATCTATACTATTTCTAAGATGTTAGAATAATTACTGTAATTGCTCATAGAAGCTTAGAAAATGCCTTAAGCTTACAGATAAAGCATATAAATTTAAGAAATGAATAAATAATGGCTATCAATAATTTACCTTGTAAATTAAATAATCCAAGAGGCTCATCTTTATGATTTTCAACAACAAATTTTAAGACTACAAGTTTCTCATAACAGACACCTATGTTATTGAAATATGAATGTTTGAAATCAAGATTGATAGATACTCAGTAAGTACACAGAGGAAAACAAAATTGTTTCAATAAGTCCTGAAAACACAAGTCATAACCTCAGTTCTCAATATGTCAAAAATATGTCAAATTAAGCTACCAGTTAATTACCTATATATTTGCTTTTTTGAAGCATCTCATAGGCCACCTAAGATCCGAGTAGAGAAACATCAAGTTACAAAAATAATGAAAATCCCCTGAGACTTAAAAATTGGATTGTGCTAGTTGGAAACCTTGGCAATAACATCCAGAAAGACAACCCTTTTAATATTCCTTATTTGACACAGTTGGAACTTAATGCCTCAGATACTGTAAGTAATGACATATTTAATTTGTAGGTTATTACTTCCTTGGAATGACCACCTTGGCTAGCCTATAAATACAAAATTACTCCATTCATTCACAATTAATTCTGAGAATTCATTCTTGCAGAACACATAGAAGTCCTTCATAAGACTACCACCATGATACTTCAGTTTTCCTTGAAAATAGTTGTTGGCATCTCTGCATTTGACAGCTTAAAATCATTGTACAACTCTGTACGGGGAAGTACTCCGTACCTGACTTACAAATGAAGGGGAAAATGATTTTGATGATTTTTTTTGTTGTTTCTTTTTTTGTGAAACAGAAAACTGTTCTGAGGAAACAGACAGTTCTCTATTACGGCTTATGTTAAACAGTTTCTTTCCTTCACTTTATTTGGAATTAAAGTACTCTTTTTTAGGAAAATAATCAAGATTATTATCACTTTAAAAATGATATGAATTTTGAAGTAACAAAGAAGATTGAAAGCTGTACCTAATATTTTTTCTAATAAGCACAGTATATCTTCCAGTAATGTTCAGCATTCTCAAGTGCTATTCACAACACATGTAATTTTTTCCTCTTTTACAAACTAAACCACCAGGACATTTCTCATTAGTTTTTGAATATCAGTTTGCCATGGGCATCATCATCATACTTCAGAATCAAAGTCCATCTGATAAGAAGGTTTGCATGTCTGTAGATCTATGTTGAGCCTTTGCTATTACAAGAGACATACGCAGAGAACACAAATGCTATCAAAATAGCATTCCTTGTTCATCTGAGTGAATGCATCAGATGAAATCACATCAGCAGACATTCAAGGATAATCCTTGTATGCATCTGATAATGCATACACTATACAATGGCAACATAGAAGGTAAAACTTAAGTAATGATAGTTTAATCTGCTGAATCCAGGTAGTTACAGCTATACCCAAACTTTGCACACATTGCTCTGTCATTGCATTATTCTTCTCCCTTTCAAATTAATTTATCACTGACATCCACCTGTTGTATCTTGCCATTTCTGTGAGTTGCTATAGACACAGCCTAGCAGCAGGAGCCATAATCAACTCACAGAAGCCATGATTTGCTAATGTTGTTACTTCTGAATATACAGTATTTTCCTTGCAGTTTTCTTTTAAAATGAAACCTATTTGTTTTCCTCATTAGAATATACTTTGTGTATCCTCCAAAAGCACAAATAAATATCTAAGACATGCATTTTCTTGTTTTTCCCAGATCTCAATTCCAACCTCATGCAACACACACATTTATTAGTTTGCTCCAGGCCATTACATTTCTGCACACTTTACTTACGCTGGCACTCAGCCAGCACAGACTGTTCAACTCCAGAAAGCTCACAAGTTTTTGTGTTTTTTTTCAAACTAGCATGACAACCATTCTGAAGAGCAGCTCTCTCACCTGGTACGTTAAAATGTAAAACCATGAACATCGATGCTGTTCTCTCACTATTTAGTGCTGAAAATGAAACTATTTTTTCAGGTGCAACAAGAGTCATATGAAATCTCCCTAATGTATAGACGTTCTGTAGCTGTATTTTTAATGGAACAGATCCATTAAACTTATCTAGAAATGTAAAAAAAAAAAAGCACGAGGAACAAGCTTTTTAAGCTGAGCCCTGCATAACTCAGGACAAAACCTTCACTCTGACAAATGCTGGGTAATACACATCTCTCAACTTTAGAAGAAACAGAAATAAGGCAGTAGGAGAGGCCCTTTGTGTAGGCAGAACAAGAGATTTCCTCCAACATCTGAATGCATCAGAATAAACTCTGATGCATACCTGGGAAATCCTGAACAGGGAACATCATAATATATCTGTAAAACTATAAAAGTTTAATTTGTTTTCACACACTGATGTAAGAATTATTCTCTTCATTTATTTATCTCTTCAATTATTTATATATTGCCTGAGTAAATTCTTAGACTAAAAGCTGAGCATGAGAATTACCTTAATTCAAATAATTAGCCAAAGCAATTCCACAATACTATGGGAAAGGTTTTGACTTAGCTAAGGAATTATAACCACTTGCATTTCTAGCTTGAAAAAATCCCAACAACTTTCTTGCTTCTGAGTTTTTATCTGCATGAGCTTCACCAGTATCAGTCAGTGATCTGCATCTTTTCAGTTCACAACCCCATGAATCACAACTGAAAAATCCACCAAATCAACAGGGATCAGTACTAGTAAATCCCAAATTCCACAAGTTAATCTGCATTTGCTTTACCAAGCTGAATCACAAACATTCTCCATCTACCATGATCCTTCATCAAATAAGTTTTTTAGCTACTGCTCACAAACCTCTGAAAGACATTAGGGGGGAGCTGAAATTTTGACTTTATGAACAATTTTCTCTTAGGGATTTGTGAGCTAAGTTGTGTGACATGCTTTTCCACTCAAAACCTTTATATCCATTCTTGCTCTGATGTTTCCTTTTCCACTGTTTTTGAGTCCCTTCATGGCAGGTACTCTTTTTAAAAACTGCTACTGGTAATCAGAATTATCTCTCTGAGTAAAGCTGAAAAACTAATTAATTGTTGCTTGTATTACTTGAGAAGCAAGGGACAAAAGGAATTTGGAGAAAGCAACCCTCATTTGGTGTTCTACATCAGTGTATGGTCTTAGGCAGTGATCTCCTGAAAATTTTGGTGCTGTTTTCCTCAATTACTCGTCCTTCAGGTTCATGTGTACATCCAGAAAAAGAATGAGTAAAAAGTTTTCAGGAAAATGCTGTAACATATCTGGATGAGGAAGTAATTTGATATATTAAAAATAATTAAAGAAGGCATGGAATTGTGGATATTGTTTAAAAACCATATTTCCTATTTGCAAATTTAAATTAGAGAATCAGTAATTAATTAGAGAATGAGCATCTGTTATTTTCTTAAATTAACGTATCTAAATATTCATGAAAGCTCACAATAACTTTTATTAATTGATGTCACTAATTGTAGGCTCACTAAAAGTCTTTCTGACTGAGGACAATTCTTCCATTGCCACTTGCGTATCAAAGCATATTATGATCAGCAAAAATCCTGACACAAAAGCATCCTGTACAGCAGTACTTTAAAAATTCCTTTTGTTTTCAGAGATAAAATAAAATGCTATTTTATATGTAATGCTATTATAATTAATAGCACTTTATTATTTTGAAAAGCTTTAACTCACAAATGGAGAAAGCTTTGCAGGCAATTTTCTTGGCAGGCTAGAATTGCTTTTTCCCATATATCTCCCCCCCCCCCACACTTTGTCATGCCTGTTTTCTAGGCTTTTCTCCTACCTGTCACTTCTGTATTTGAATACACCACATTTCTTTAACCAAATGACAGGTAACTCAAAGCAGGAATACAAATAGTGATGTAAAAAAAAAACCAACAAATTTGATCAGGTGTAATCGCATGTAACACTTACAAGAACATGGCTATTCTGCAGTGTAACAATCTAAAAACGTGCACAATTCATAGGCATATTTTTGGTCCAAATCTTAACTACTGAAATCAGTAAAAAGAATGTTATGCCCATGTTACGGAACAATTTCCAGAATTCACAGCTGCCAGCTAAGGAATGAAGTGGCATCTTTGAAAAGAAATTTTGTCAGAGAGCACAATGGAATCAAAATGGGAAGACTCATGTAGTTTTTGCAGATCACTGATATGTTTATATAATCTGCATAAATGTCATTAAAAATTCAGGTGCAATCAGCAGGTGGGATTGAGGCATTATTTTTCCTCAGTGTACTAAATTATTTTATCAAAGTTTGTATATCCTCAACAATGAACAGTGCCTCTGGCTACAGCAAAGACACTGCTTCTTTGCTGTGAAGTATTCTGCCTTCAGTACCATTGGCAAGTATTCCCTGCTGTAGCTTCTGCACTTCTGATTATTTTACGCACAGGGAAAAATAAACTCAAGTGTACTTTTAATCCCGTTGCCTGATAATTTTTGAACCGATGCAAAAAAATATATATACACCTTTGACTGCTCACTAAGTACAGCTTACATACATACATTCTGTAGGACGGAACGGTAAGAACAGTGACAGGCAGCATGTAGCATCTTGTGCATGAACAGAAGGGACATGGACAAACTGGAGCAAGTCCAACAAAGGGCCCCAAAGGGACAGGAATTTCTGGCAGACAAGGAAAGGCTGAGATCTGGCACTGCTCAGCCCAGAGAAGGGAAGGCTCAGGGGGATCTTGTCACTATATGTGAATACCTCACATGCAGGCTGTGGCTGATGGAGCGAGGCTGCTCTTTTGTATTGGTGTCCAGAGACAGGACAAGAGGCAAGCGGAAAAACTGAAATACAGGAAATTCTGTTTCAACAGAAGAAAAAGTCTTTTTGCAAAGGTGACTGAACAGGTTCCCTAGACAGGCTGTGGAGTTACTCAGAAGCTAAGTGGGCATATCCTGGAGCAATCTATCTTACCTGAGCCTTCTTTGAAACTAAGTCGAGCTGGACACAGTCTCCAGAGACCCCTTCGAATCTCAGGTATCCATGATTCCATGATTAACTCACTGACCAATTTCAGTTAAATCTATCACAGAGACAGACATCTTAAAGATATTTTAAATTGTTTTTTTTTTTTTTTTTTTTTTTTTTAAATCAGCTGCAGGGAAGTAAGCTAGACAGGTTTTCAGTCTAATAGTCTTATCTGCTTTTATTTAAAGGGAAATATGATGAATAATTATGTCTGGCAGCAGCCATATATCTAGTTGCAGCCACTATTTATGACTCTATTTATACAGCCATTGCACCAAACTAGCCATAGCTCATACTGACTTTGCCCAACAGGAAAACCACATGGGTGCTAGCCAGGTAACAAAATTACAGGAAGATATTAGGAAGGAACTGAGAAAGCACAGACAAAGCATTCCAAAGCATGAAGAAAGGACTGAAATAGCTGTTGTTCACAGATAATTAATACATTATTACAAATTACTTCATATGAAACAGATAACAATGAATGTCACTTATTTGTCTATTTTTGCTACTTGAAATGGGAGAAAAAGTCTTGCCTTCTTGCTTGTGCTGCAGAAAGTTTGCAGTATCCTAAAGTTACCCATTAGTAGCTAAGGGATGACAGATGGTGCAATGGCTTACCTACTATCTAGAGGCTTACACATCTTGGAAGTTTCTGAAATAATGCTGACAACTTTACATTTAGACTTTATGCATTCTGCTGTAAAATGTTGAATACTGTGAGGTTCTTGGCCATTTCTAATAGAAGAGGCAGTTCTTGCAGCTGAAAAGACTAAAGCCAGCTGCTACCCTTCCAACTATTACATTCTGTGTTAACATTTCAATTTTTTATTCCATTTGAATGACAATAGTTCTTAAACCTCAGCCTTTGTCTAGTCACATGTTTCTTAAGCTAAGGAAACTTTCTTTTGCACATTTCCAATACTGTCCAGATGAAAATTTGTAAAGAAATAAACACCAAAAATTTCAAAGAAAAAGCAAAATCCTTATCTGTGAATGATACAACTACAACTTATAATTGAACAAAGTAAGTAAAAATACAAATAATGCTAAAATTCAAGGCCCCTAAATCAGCAATGATTTTGCTTATGCGAAGTTAATGGATATATAAGAGAAGGCGTATAAATCACTGCAGGATCAGAATACAGGGTTTGACCCGATGCCTGCTGAAGCTGACAGGAAGAATTTACAGATTTCAGCAAGTTCAGAATCAAGCAATCTTTTTTTTTTTTCCTATGTGAAACATGGAAGAGAGATGATCAGACTTTAGCAGCAAAGGTATTGTTTCATGTCCTATTTTGTAGAAGGAGCTGCTAAGATCATGACTGATCTGATCCTTCTCTTGTATTCCTATAAATCACAAATAACTGGAGTCATTAGTGTAATATGAGGAAGGTAAGTAAGAAACAGGCCAAGGGTGCTGGTACATGCACGCATATTGCACCAGATGCCCTTCAAAAGCAATCTCTAGTTACTTCTGTTCTGCTTACAAACTGCTTACAGTATCTGCTTACAAAGCATGATAGAGCTCAAGTTTTGCTTTGGGAAAAACATACACAAAAGGCAGCTAATTCCTCTCAAATATTAATATTCTATTTTGTTAACACTAATATTTTTTAGGTTTCTGAAACTGCGTCTTGCAAGAAAAACTGCTCTTTGGTTCACAAGCTTAACTGTGTCAGAAAACCAAGAACTTTGATTTATGCACACCTCAAGAAAGTAGAACTTTTTCAGATACATGTTTAAAAAAAACAGTGACAGAAAAATATTTTATAACTTCTCTTTTTTTGTAATGGCTGAGTTTGGCCATAAACACCCTTAACTACAATTTGATTGTAGAAATTACATGTTAACCAGAAAGTTATGAATAGGAATGCCTTTCTGATTCCTGAATTATTGTAGAAAATTGCAACATTTTTTTTAAGTACAACTTGTTTGCATTCCTTTATCATCTCTCAGTTAAAAGCTCAGTAATTTTTTTTTAACATTAGTGTCTGTTATTTTTACAATTACTTAAAATCATCTAAGTACATATTCTTATTTCACTGTACTAGTATTAAACTGAAAGGAACAGAAATGCTTCTCATGTGCCGCAAAAAGATGATGTCTGCTTGAAAGAAATATGAACAATTATCATAACAGGCAGGCATTTGACAATGTAAAATGTGTTAGATCTTGACTGCATTAGAAAAAAAAGGCAGGAAAATGATGCAATTTATGGAGGAACTCTTTAAAAAGTGAAGTGTTCTTACTTCATGTTGTAGTAAAAAAAAATAAATAGGAGTTATATATGTGTATATTAAATGATGTCTCAAAGGCGAACCACAGCGTTTCACTAGAAGCACTGAAATAAACCAGCCTTTAACGTCACTAGAAATTCTGAGTCAATGTACAAGGCAATCCTTTGTAATGCTCTATCATAAATTTTAAATGTGCAAGCCATACAAGATCCCCAGCCATTAAACAGAAATGGGCCAAATTCTATTCCAACTTGCACCATTTGGGGAAAAAATGTTTGTAACCAGAGCATAAATCCTGTAAAAATTTCAGCTAACAGTTAGTACTGTAAATCTTACTGAAATTTTGTCAAGGAACAACACTCAGTGAGTAAACTATTACAAGCATTTCTTTTTCCTAAATATTCAAAATAGACCTTTCTAAATGGTTTACACTGAAGGTGCTCATCAAATGAGTAAATTCATTTCATTTTATATTTGCTGACTAGAATGTTTAATAATTAATATGCAATAATTACTTTGTTTATCTAATTTGTCTATCTAATATTTAGGTTTTTGTTTTGAAGACTTAGAATGTAGCACTGCAGTGATGAAAGCAAATACTTCTACTGTGTACCACAGTTCTTTTCGTTATGAAGAATCACATCAACATAGTGAGAATACACAGTTATATAAAATAGATGCGATACACACATGGAAAGTGTAACAAAAAATAACCTCATTAAAAATGCGTGCCATTATCAAATATATTCAAAAACTTGTTTATTATGAACAAAGATATTGTTTATAATAAAATTTTAAAATACTTTCACCTGTTTTTTTATATCCCTCAGAAATGATCGTTTTGATCAGTTATACAGTTAAATGGTATATATGTGCTAAAGTTAATTTTTACAGTTCATTTATTCCTGTGTAGGGACAGTGGCAGAGGGAATTTGTCTATACACACTTTCAGTTTTAAGTTACTGAAGTCTAGAGCACCAGAGAAATGAATGTTAGCAGGATCAGTTTCCAAAATGCATGCAGCTTTACAAGGAAATATAGTTCTACCTTCTACTTTCTTTCCAGTGTTTGGGCTTCCAAAAAATTTACCAACAGTAAGAAGTAAATTACTGCTGAAGTAAAAGACAACTACATTATAAAACATAATTCTTTCATATTATTAGCCCTGGGACATGGAACAGTAGAGTTGAGAAAGCAAGTAATTCATATTTGATTAAATAGCTGCAACAAGTCATCTAAACAAGGGTTAATTGCACTGCGCAATCTATTCTTTATTTAAAAGATAGTTTTACTATTTTTATCTTTCTCAAAGATAATTAAAAACATAACTGTTTTGCATATCTTACCTTGGGGCTGCAAAGGGATTTTTTTTCAGTTACTTCCAGGACTTGCTTTTTCCATAGCAATTTATCAGACCACAGCTAAGACACTCGGTAGTGCCTTTCACACTTAAAAACAAACATGTTTGCCCAAGGATAAGAGATACTATTTTTACTAATTAAGTATATTGATAAAAAATTCTTTACCATATACATTTTATTTTCTCATTAAAAAAAAAAATCACACACAGCACACATTTTTCAGTTGGAAAGAACACGTTCTTAAGTTTGTACAGTGTGACTTTTTAAAAAACACCTATGGACAAAGATACAAAAGGTAAAAGAGCTGTACTGTCACCTAGTGGATAAAGGTAGTACACCTAGGATTACTTTGAAGCTACTTGCTACTTCAACAACCTTAAAATATTTTTATCTTTTCAAATTGATTTCCTGGAGGGGATGAGTAAACAGCAAGAATTGGATCTACTGCTGTCAGAAGTCCTCTGAGTGTTCAAACGGCACCCTTACAGATCCTTTGGCTCTGAATACATTTTTTAATTGATTCATTGTAATGTGGAGCATTACATTCGAAATCTGAATATAAACATTGCATTTAGAAGAGCTTTGGATGTCGGGGA
This sequence comes from Numida meleagris, assembly GCF_002078875.1. Taxonomy (NCBI): domain Eukaryota; kingdom Metazoa; phylum Chordata; class Aves; order Galliformes; family Numididae; genus Numida; species Numida meleagris. Next base: position 37,939,032 of record NC_034414.1, read on the forward strand.
AAAGTCTCAGATGAAGAGTCTGACTGGTAGTGTGGACAACACTAAAAAACAATGCGACCTTCCTCTTGCCTTCTGCTCTGAGTACACCTTCTTGGTTTTGTGTTGCTGCCACAAGATGTCATTAAGGAAAGCCTGACAAAGAAAAACTATGGGAGTGATGTTTCTGATACACAAGAAAGCACTGACCCTAGCAAATTTAAGAAACTGAATTCAATGAATAATTCAGTCTAACTACACGCATAGGTTAGACCACTCAGTTAGTTTCCTTATTTTTTTTTTCCACAGATAATTTCTCAAGATAGGACCAGGCAAAAATGTCACTAAAATTTTCCCAAAACTTCTTCTTATACTAGGATTTGGGATTTAGGACTAAAAGAAAACATTTGCTTTAGGAGGTGTCAGAATTCAAGGCAAATCAATGCTGCCACTCTTCCCACCACAATTCTGCTCCAGCAGAAACGTGGTGAAGTGAGGTTCCAATCCCAGACATACAAGGGGACTTCCCTCCATGTCCTATAATACCGTAGGAGAGAAGAGATTTTGGAAATGGTCATTTTACTGACTAAGATAAAGGATTTTTATGGCAAAATAGTACATCTTATTGAAATGATTAAAGATAAGTCGCAGTTTCAGGAAAACCTAACCTAACCTAACCTATCCTATCCTATCCTAGCACTTGAAACATTGCCTGAAGCTTTTTATAACCACTACATCCTTGTCCATGAATTAAGGAATTCTAGAAGAATGTAGCATATGTTGATTTCTCCTGGATGACCATTTTTATGGGTTTTTTGTTTTTTGTTTTTGTCACATAGACTAACCCATATTAGTTTTGCAACAGTTATGCAGTTCTGTGGGAACGTGTATTAGACCACATTACCACAGACCATTATTATCGTAAGAAATAAGGCACATGCACAGGAACTCACTAAGAGACGCCCTCATGGTGTTGTATTACCTGACTTTAAATCATTTCACCCTTGTTTGCCTTCAGTGAAGCAAACAGATTTACTTGTTCTTAATGCTCTGGTCTGAAGGCTAATTCATTCAACCAAGGTTCACCCTATGGGGAAAGAAGAAAAGAAAAAAGACAGACTATCCTACCTTATATTACACTTTTTAGAAGACTTAAAAGCTGAAGTATACAGCTTCTTAGCACCAGAGAATTTGAGAAACACCAACAATAACATTCTCTTTCTATGCAATACATATACATTCTACCTTGAAACGTTTTAAACAAACAAATAATCAACCAACCAATTAAACATTTGTAGATTTCAGTCATATAAGCTATACTAGGAGCTGTTTTCTAGTGAAAAGTATCTTTTTCCTTATGCATTCTTTATATGGGAAGGGATGGCTACAATTGCAAACATACAGCTTGGAATAAACAGAGTCAACTTTCTGCACTGAACAAATTCTTAAAGAGTGTAACTGCTGAGCACAGGTAGAGTTAAATAATGACTTCAGTGAGAATGTCTGCACTTCAAAAACATATTTTGAGTGCCAATAATATGATATACATCATTGCCCTTAGCATTTGAGAATTTTACCTGAAGTGTTCAGTGCAATTACTTGCAACACAGATTCCTAATTCTTGTTCTGGAAGTAGTCACCAGTATATGCTTTCAGTTTGGTCTTTCAGTGAATGTTCTTACAAGTAAACATGTTTGCTAGAGTACTCACGCTGGAAAGCAAACATCAGAGGGCATGATCCATCACAGCAATTTAAAAAAAAAGAGGTTGGAAAAGCATTTACAAGTTCCTTCCTAGAATGCTACAGCTTTTCAAACATTACAATATTTTCAATATTTACTGTTATTTCATATGGACATTATAGATTTTTAAGTGGTATTATAACATGAAAAGATATCTCTAGTGATAAGTAAATGATAAATAATTTAAATTATTAGATTAAATTAGATAAGTTAATTAGAGAAACCAGACAGTTAACAGTTTCTCAGCTATGGAGGTGGGGAATTCATTTTATACCTTGTAAAGAAGGCGCAGCAAATGAAAAGGAAAATTGTTTACTTTGCACAAACCTGATAATCTCTCTGATATGCGCACTGTAAGAACATGTTGATTTGTGGAAACATTTTAAATTTTGCCTGAGCATGTGTTAGCAATTCATCCAAACTCAAAATACGTGTCCACTAATAACCCATGTTAAGGCTGAGGACAATGCAAGAACTGTGGAACTACTTTGTGAAGCAGATGTAGCAATGGAGATTGCCTGTGGTGAACAGAGAAATTTGGTCAGTGGGTTTTTGCATCGCTGGTCATCTGCTTCCTTCACTATCTCATTAAATTAAGATGGTTGCGGTAGGGCTGCATGTTACTGACATCCATATCCTCCAGAGCCTCTGAGAACAAAAAATTGACACCACATCTCCAAGGTTCTTAAGTGTGTCTTGTTCATGAGTTATTATGTTGACCTCTTGTGCATTTCTTTCCTTTCCTATCTGACTAAAGGGGCTCATACTTGACATATAATGAAGCAAAACTTTCCTGTGAGTTTTCCTGCAAGTCCTGAGTTCTGCAAGGTTGAAGATGTTGCAGTTTCTTCTATTTCTCATGTCAGCAAAAGGAGGATGTTCAGAGACAAAAAGGTAAAAAAAAAAAACAAACCAAAAACCTGACTCTTAAAGAAAGTTAAGAAAAAAATCCTAGAAGAAAAATGCAGCTTTGGTTTGAGTTTCATTTTCAGTGAAGTTTAGGGATTACTCAAAAGATTTATAGAAAGTTCTATTTGTTTTAAAAGAATCCCAGACTAACTTAAGTACTAATGAGAATTAAAATAACAAATGGTTTAATGTATAGCTGTAAACAAAAGATGAGACTAGACCAAGACTCAAGAGACCTTGTTTCAATTCTCAGCCCAGCCACAGGCTTCCTGTGTGACCTATGTGTGCCATTCAATCTATCTGACATTATAGTTCCTCACCTATCTAATTAAGCTAATACTTCTCTGTTTTAGAGGGCTCCTCTGAGGATAAAATTAAGAAATAATAGGTTTTCTATTACTATATTTAAGAAGCTTACATTAGTAGATTCAAAAAAGAAATTATGGCAATAAGTGTTGCAGTGTTTAGTAAATTTCAAAATATAAATAAGGATTTTGAAAGTGGAAGGATTTATAACCTAAATAATTTTTAAATATTCCTATCTCAAGAAGAAAAGAAAAGAAAAGAAAAGAAAAGAAAAGAAAAGAAAAGAAAAGAAAAGAAAAGAAAAGAAAAGAAAAGAAAAGAAAAGAAAAGAAAA